>NC_058049.1:24464859-24697359 GCF_020085105.1 Siniperca chuatsi
CACAAGACAAACAAAGGCAGATCAGACATAAGTGTGAGGTGGACATGCTGAAAACAGGGTTGAAGTGACTGGATGACTGAGACCAAAAAAGACACAAGATCTGGATAGTTTGTGACATGACTGACTGGGTATTAAGCTACAGCGAAATTGGCAATATATTGTATTCAATGAATTAGCTCATGTTGTGGCTAACATGTTAGCAAACAATTGCCTAGCTACACATCAAGACACAAAGTAACATTAGATTTCATTTAGAGTTTCGTGGGTGATCAGACATGTTGCACCCATATTCACTCTCCTCTGACCTCTGTTTTTGTCTCCACCAACACCTGAAAACAATATGTGCTCTGTGGTCTGTGCTAAGGGTTATTTCTTCACTAGCTAATCGCTAACTTTGTGCTAGCTTGACACTAGATTGATATTCAGGTATCGCATCAGCAATTTTACAATATTATTAAGCGTTTCTTGCTTCAGTCCTCAGAGCGGGACGTTTGGTCAAGATTAGCTAATATGCTAGGAGCTTTTTAATTAAAAAAAAAAAAAACATATTAAAAGCTTTCTTGAATCACACAGTTTACATTGGAAGGAAACAGTTATAAAGAAGGTGACTGAAAGACAAGAGAGCAAAAGAGACATACTGTAAGCCGGGGATATATTTAACCGTGCGAGACGGACATGTCTACAAAGGGAGAGAGTGAGAGACACTGCTGAAGTGACTAGCCAGCAGATCCTGTGTTAGGAAGTTGCTTTGCAGCCTTCACTGACTTACACATGATTTTCAACTGACAGGATGGCTGACACAACCGGACACACACAAATACACCCTCACACACACACTCCAGTGCAGCTGGACACACACTCTATCGCTCTCATCACACACATGCACACACAGGCCGTGACAGTAAGGCGAGCGGACACATTTTGTAGGCTGAAGGGACAGTTGAGGACAGGATAGTGACAGGTGTCTAATGAAAGAGGAGAGCATAAAAGAGAGGAAAGAGGACTGTAAATAGAAGTGGAGAGAACAGGACAACTACAGCAAGGAAAAAAGAATGAATGAAAGAAGAAAAAAAAAGAAAGAAACTGACAGGTGTCAAAGCAGTCAGGGAATCACAGCTGATCTACATGCCACGACACTACATCTCTACGTTCAGTGTGTGTGTGTGTGTGTCACCTCACATCGCTATCCCTGTGAATGACTGTGACACCACAAAGAATTTGTATTCCTTGACCTTGGACAGAGACAGCTCTGCTGAAACCAAACCTTCACGTCTCCGCAAAGGCGACTTCTCAGGAAACCAACAACAAATGGTTGATTTTCCCACGTGGAGTGAGCACTTGAGAGAGTGCCTTCGTTTTAGCCTTTACAAAACCAAAAACACACAAGCAAAAGTGTAGTGTAGGGAATGGATTAAACAGTAGGTTTATCTGTTAAGCGGCAAACATTAGCATGCCCGACTAACTAGCTTACCTACAGTAGTGCGTTTATTTCAAAAGCAAGGGGTATATCATTAGCTAGCTACATTATTTTGTAGGTTTACAGGTTACGTTAAAAAAATGCCTGTTCAGGACTGGAATATTCACCCAGTGGGAGCCAAGATGCAAGTATATCAGAGTTTAGGGTAATGATCACAACTCTGTCCTGCTCTTTAGAGGAAGTCTACACTCCAACAGCTAGCCAAATTTGTGTTAGCATTATGTTTGCCAAACTCTTCAGTTGTTTCTCATTCTCTTTTTCACACTTTATGGAGCCTGTTCTTCCACTAATAATTACAAATATACCACGGCCACAGAAAATACTTGTTTCTTATTGGCTGCCGGGGGATCCATTACAGTACAATAGGACACAACAAACATAGTTCAGCTATAGTTCAACAGTTTAACCACCCGTGTGGTTAAATCAGTGTGCAAGGTAAATTAAACTGCAGGTAACCATAAAAACAATACTTGTTAATGTTTCAGCCTCCCTTTTTCTACTTTTGTCTTTAGTAAGGTATTAGATCAATAATGCAATAATTCTGTGGCCCAACGCAGAAAATAACTGTTGCTAGAGTAGAAAGCACGGCATTAAAGCAATAATGACAGCGAGCTCTCAGCACAGGTCCATCTTTGTCAAAAGTTTGACTGTTGCATTTGTTGTATGTCAAAACCTTAACCAATCATATTAAGCACAGAAATACTGAATGGAAATGTGAATTATATTGATGTCATTCAGAAAAATGTATCTGCAGTAGGTGCTGAGTGGCTTTTTCCAAGCAAAACAGACAGAAATGTATGAGTGGAGGACTGCACTGTGCGATTTTATTATAATGTGTTCCACTGTGAAACACATTTATTTTGAGATAGACTTTTATTACAGTTATTCTAATAAAACTGCAACTCTGTGCATTTCAAAATATGTCCCCCAGTAGCCTACATTACAGTATTTTCCAGTATTTTATCCTCTAATCACCCTGGGGGATCATTTTTGCCTGTTTCCAAACCACTGAGCTGTCTCCTCCTCACAGCGAGCAGAAATACTGGGACAGAGGAAGGAAACAAGGAAACGTCTCTGTTTTTTTTAAATACCCCAAAGACATGAATATGTTTGGTAGCATCTGGGAGAGAGACAGAGAGGGTTATGTATTGTCACACATTCTTCTGTGTAGTATTTTTGGACATCATCATTTCATCATCATTTTTCATTTGTTAGAAAAAAGATATTTATTTTAAGAAAGTAACTGATGAATAATTTTCACTTCAGGAAGTTAAACAAGACCCACATTTAAGGACACACATTTCTCACTTGTACATATAGACGATATTATCTTTTCATAAATCTGGGCCTCAAGTGTAAACTGAAACTAAAACGCAGACTTCATGAGCTTTGTTCCGATTTCATGCTTTGTCTCACGTCACACTAAATGTGATAAATATTTCACTCTCCAGTAGAAGTTTATTCCTTCAAATGAGAGAATGTCTTTGCATTGTATTGTTGGCTTCCAGATTTATTGTGTTGTGATGAAGGTCCTTTGTGTTGGATTTACTTAAGTGTTAAATAAAATGAATGTTCTTCAGCCAGTTATTCCCAGATCTGTGAAGTTGTGGAGATACACAGTATTATACCTTAAAGGGTAATTCCGGTTTATTGCAACTTGGGTTTTAATTTGTAATTTCGGTCATCATTATCATCATTATCAGTTGTGATAACACTGAATTCACCCAAGTAATTGAGTCGTGGGAAAATGACGACATTGCTACAACAACAAGAAAAGTGAGAGGTCAGACAGGTTGTAAACAAGCCAGCAGTTTAGCCAAATTATCTAGAAGGTAAAACTGAAATGTTAGTAATGACCTCTCATTTGCACAAGAAAACTGAGTGCACACACAACTATGCCGCAGTACAGAAGGTCAAAGTTGAACCAGGAAGTTGGTCTGTAAAATGGATGTTTACAATAAACACTCCGGTCAATAACTTTGCTGATAAAGATTGTACATGCAAAACAGGTCTTTTTATTTAAATATGCTGATTTGTTATAGATTAAACCACCCAACAGTACAGATTTTGTTAAAATTAGCTTTAAGACATTAAGATACTGATTACATTATTTATTATTGTTTATTATTATTGATTATTGATTATTGTTCCGGCCCGGTCGAGAGGCGATAACTAGTCCGATAGTATAGCTCAGGTAGTTCCAGTTTGGAGATGTGTGCCAGCGGCAAGTTCGCTACATTACACAAGCTCTCTTAGCTTTTTTAGTCTAATAAATAAACTAAATAAACTCACAAACTGTCAAAGGAAATAATCTTACACCTATTTTCTTTATCAAACAGAAAAATACAACTATACACCTTCTGAATTCACGTTTCTGTCTTTCACCAAACTATTACACACTACTAATACAGTTAATTCAAACTCTGACAGAAACAGAATAAAACTCACCATGACCGTCTTGGTTAAGCCTTTAAACTGTTCCAACAATCACCAACTGTGGTTTGGTGGAAATAAATCTTTAATTCACTGCATTAGCTGTGAAAAATATTCTGTCTCTACATGCTGTCGCTGCCTCTCTGATGCCTGACCTCCCGCTCGCTCCTCTCCTGCTTGACGCCCGAAGCCGCAGTTTTGGAAGACAGACAAATGATGACGTACTGACAGTCAGATCAGAAAATGCTTCTATGTGACGTTCTAGAGGGCATGGACAAATGACATATTTTGTTGTTTAGTTTGGAGGACTTGTTGGTACTACCCTACTACAATGGGATGGATTACTTCACAGAATAAGGTTAGTAACAAGGCAGAGAAGAGTACATCATGAAAGCATGTTCCTTCAGAAGGCCTCATGGTTCTGGTTGCACTGCTGCCAACTTGCCAACTTTGTCGCTGGCGTTGCTGCTAGCAACCTTTCAGTTTCCCCTAGTGGCTTCTCAACAACAATTAGTAACAAATCCAGCAACTTTTCTGAAAATAGGGATCGGTGTCACTGTGTTCCCACCCAAAGCATTTTTGGTGACAAATCTGTTCAGGTGATGTAAACATGGCTGGCTGCTCCTCTGATGTGCAGTGAGAAAGCAAATGACATCTGTATGATGACATCTTGCAATTTGTAGCAATCGCTTGAGAAACATATAACTACTCTACTTTCATTGGAAATGTGTTGGCAACACGGGCTTCAGCATCATTTTTGGGCCTGTTTGTAAACCACCCTTATCGCAGCCAAAGTGGCTGATAAAGGATATAAAATCATATTGTTTCAGTATGGCTACAGCACTGAGGTAGCAGAAATTACTATGACTTTAAACTGAACTCAAACCACATCAGTCTTACTCAAACACTATAGGAAACCTCTAAGGTTCTGTGTACTGACATCAATTAAAAGCATAATGACTTTGCTAATGACTTGAGGTGCACTTGATTGTTTTGCCCTGTGTGCCCTGTGTGATGCTGTATTGTAACTGCAATTTGTAAAGTGATTCATTCAGTTTCAACATTTCTCCTAGTCATTTTTTCCCAGGCTTTATGTCTGAATACCCGGGGTTCCATATATTTAAATTACTAAATATAAACACAATAAAATAGAAGTGCTTGTTTGTTATGCAAACAAATCTTATGGAAGTGTGTATTAAACCACAGGAAATGGAAAATTGCATTTATAGTTGTTGAACAAGTAAAAAGAACAGAGGCAGTCCTCATGAAGGATGTGGAAGCTATAACGAGCTGTGCTGCAGTATTTGAATTCAAATGAACAAACAATGAAACGATTGTGTTGTTGCTCACAGGTCGGCCACAGAGTGTAAGAAATAATGGACACAGTGAATGGACTGCTACAGTGGGCTGAAGTGGACGTCACACAAGTGAAAAAAGTGCATTGTCAGAACAGAGACAGAAGTTTCAGGAGGAAGACACGGAAGATGGGCGGACTTTACCATTAGGCAAAACTGCCTGGGGCCCCCAACTAAGGTGATACCAATAGCTGTAGATAGGATGTTTAGATATAATACATATAAAATTATGTTCCTGTTCTGACACACACACACACAAACACACACACACACATATACATATATACATATATATATATATATATATATATATATATATATATATATATATATATATATATATGTGTGTGTGTGTATATATATATATATATGTGTGTATATATATATATATATATATATATATATATATATATATATATATATATATATATATATATATATATATATATATATATATATATATATATATGTATCAGAATCAGAAATACTTTATTGATCCCAGAGGGGAAACTCTTTTGCTACAGCAGCTCACTGTCACGTCAGTGCACACAAGAATAGAAATACTAGGCAAAATATATAATACACTATAATACAGGTCAGAAAATAAATTAAGTACCAAGTGGGTATAAGTATAAAATAAAATAAGTGTGAAGTACAAAGTGGGTTTACTGGTTGATGATAATAATATGGTATAAAGTAATAGTGCATGAACTGCCAAGTTAAGTGTAGCTTATTTATAATGAGACGGAGGATATTGCACAGCAGTAATAGAGGTAAATATATATCATGCAATAACTTATCTTCTTTTATCACCATTAATGCACTGCTCCATACACTACAGTTTAATAGACTGTTCCATCACTAGATGAGCCACAGCAACTGCAACACCTAAACACACCTGCTGTCAGATCTGAATCTGAGTCGAAGTTCAAGGTAACGCAGTATTCAACCAACACAACATCGAACAGTGAAACAGAGGACTCACAGTGGGCATTCCAAAATAACAAACAAGAGGGAAAATACTATTAGGTTGTTTCTTCGAGATCCTTGCATCATGCAAACCAGTGGCGAAAGAAGTATTCAGATATTTTATTTATGTAAAAGTAGCAAAACCACAATGTAAAAGCAGTGTCGCCAGTAAAAGTCATGCATCAAAATGTACTTAAAGTAGCAAAAGTAAAAATATTCATTATGCAGAATATCCCATTTCAGAATTATGCATATGATTTTTACTAGATATTAATTACTGATGCATTAATGACTTCATCACTTTAATGTTGCAGCTGATAAATGTGGGGCTAATTTTAATTACTTGATATGCTGCTGGGTAGCTTAACCTTTTATAATATATCATAATTTTAAGTTGATGCACAGTATATTTTGTATTAATAATCAAAATCTGCAAAGTAACTAGTAATTAAAGCTGTCAAATAAATGTAGTGGAGTAAAAAGTGCAATTTTGCCTCCAAAATGTAGTGGAGAAGAAGTATAAAGTAGCATAAAATGAAATTACTCAAGTAAAGTACCATTTAAAGTAACATTTTCAATAAGTACAGTACTTGAGTAAATGTACTTAGTTACATTCCACCACTGATGTAAACAGGTTGTATGTGTTGCCTGTAAAATCTAATGAACTAAAGCTGTCAGATAAACGTAGTGGAATAAAAAGGACAATATTTGACAATATTTCCCTGAAATGCTGTCAAGTACAAGCAGCAAGAAATTAAAGTTAATTATTAATTATATAATAATAAGTACTTGAGTAAATGTACTTACGAGGGAGGCCCTGTGCCTGAGTTTGTCCGGGGCACCCAAATCACTAAATCCACCCCTGAAACAGGATACATGAATTGTTACTTATGGTGCTAGTCTTCCCCTTCTCTCCAGCTGTGTCCTCTGAACTCTTCATCCTGCACATGTCTGAAGAAGAAACTCCAAAGGGCTGACTCCTAAAAGACGAAGAGTTCACGTCATTGAAAGGCCAGAGTACCTGAAAACTTTGAGCACGATCACGCACAGACGTGATGGCCACATGATGAACGTGTAACTTGAACCGGGTAACCTTTTGGACCAATTAGCGTCACATCACTTCTGAAACAAAGGTGTCCCTGCGCTCAACACACACACACACACACACACACACACACACACACACACTAATGTAGACAGGCATGAACACACGTAGGTAAAGATACAGACACACAAACACACAGCTTCATTCTCTACCCCCGGCCCCATCTGTTGTGTGGCCCCTGTCAACTAAATGTCACCTGATGACATCATAAGCCTGTCAACCTTTCCCCTTGTAACACACACACACACACACACACACTGTGCTCACACTCGGCCTGACAAAAGTAAAACGCTGCATGTGACACCTCCTGCCTTGTCCTTTTTATGTTGTCTCCTCCACTCACCTTTCCTCATCTTCCTCTTGTCCTCAATTCCTCTTCTGCTCTCCCTCCTCCTCATCCCTCGTTACACTCCTCCTTTCCGAGTAACCCCCTTCCTCCCCAGTCCTCTCCTCAACCCATCCCCTTTTCCATTCTACTTTTTCCCCTTTCTTTCTTTCTTAAAGTCTATGGTCTCCTCCCCACTTTTATCCTTTTCTGTCCTCTCCCTCATTTTAAAAAAAACCCTCTCTCCTTCCTCCTCCTCTCAAATCCTCCCCAAAGCCCCCTCACTTTACCCCCATTCTCTCCTCTTCTCTCCTCTCCTGTCCAAGTTAACTTTGTTAGTCTGCGCAGAGTGTTTTGACTGTTTAGTTGAAGTTTCACAGAGGGCTTATTCACACCGTTGCCTGTCCTCTCTCTGTCTTCCATCACCTCGCCCGCACACAAAAGCACATACAGAGACCACAAGCAAAACACTTGCGCGCACACATCGGTGCATACAAGTTGACACCTGTACGTGCAAGCCGACGTGCAAGAAAATAGGAACAGGATGGTTGCATGTGGGCTCACACATGGGCACAATATGCATGTATGCACACATGCAAAAACAAAGACACAGTGCTGTGCATCATTTCAACATATCTAAAAAAAAACTCACATACTGTATCAAATGTTTTGTGGCTGTATGGGTGTACCTTCTATGCCAAACAGAGACAGACAGTTAACCAAAGCTTGAGCCATGTATTGTCATACTTCCTGCAGAAAATCTCCTCACACTTTGATGATGTGGAAAAAAACTGAGTGGGTTTTAAAGTGCATGTTCCCCACATTCGGATTTCAAGGTAGTTGTTGATCATTGAGAAGTGAGTCAGTCCTAAATGTTGTATATTTGAATTCCTGGATTGGAAGCATTAATACTGTTATGCAGTTTCTGTGGTAAAACTCTTCAATAGCCAGCAGCAGACTGGTTTTACTGAATGTTAAGCACAGGAAAAGGGTCTATCTGCATGTCAAGCTTTTTCTTATTATAAACAGTTTATGAAAGCTGTCAAAATGATGGCAGACCGCACATGTAGACATCGTGCTGTCTGCAACATCATCACAGGAAATGCAGTGATGGATGTGAGGTTGGTGTGGATTGTTCTATTTTGTATGAAATATTATTTGTTGTTGCATTTGTTTGCCTTTTAATAAATGTATGCCCGAGACGAACGACAGCATCAGTCGTTTCAGCAAGGTGCCCCAAAACCACTTGCTTTTAAGTTACACAGCCCTCCAGCAGCCATAGTAACTATGACAGGAGCAAAGGAGGAAGTCAGGTGACTTTCATATAGAGCGACAAAGTCCCCCCTGGGGAGGAGGTCAGGGTGGATGGATAGGTCAAAACAAAACATTGGACTTTAACACTTTAACAAAAACTTAAATGAAGATTGCACGCCTATTGTATCATTACTATATGGAAACTTTTGTACACACATACACACACACAGGCCATGAGGCTTAGTGTGTTGTCCTGCAGACTTGCTGACTGCAGGGAAAAGTTGATTAGCTGTTGCAAACAGGCTTACATTTATACAAAGAAACAGGGATATCAGAAAGAACATCATGTACTGAGGACAGTATGTATTGTAATGACCATGAGAGGAGAAGTAGCAGTTGTGGGGGACGAAACAGAGACTTTAGCGACTTACAAACAGAGGGAGTGTAGGATTCCTCCCCTAGGGCGCTGTCTCCCCACAAATGGTGGAATCGTGTGCCAAGAGGCTGGGACCAGCCTGTGCACCAACGAAGGGAGAGCTAAGTCTAAACCACAGCTCCCCCCCTTCTTTTTACAACCAGTCAGATAACTGCACATTTCTATTACAAAACCCTGTGTAATGTTAAGAAGAGCACTCTTTCCTAGGATGTTGGCTACAGACTAACGGCTTGCTGGTGGTTTACTGAATAGAAAAGATCCTTGTACAAGATATGTTTTAATCATCCAATGCTTTAATAAATGACAAATTGAGAAATAGACTTTCTCTGGACTGTTCTTCCACAAATAAACAAATGCGCTGATAGGGTCCAATCAGCAAAGAGTTTTCACAGCCTGGGGCAACCAATGAATGTTTGAAGCTAATGACCAATAGACAGGCCAACTAGACTGTCTCTATGGTGAAAAGGTGGAAATGGTGCCTATTCCCAAAATTGAGTTTTTACCAAGATCAGTAGAAGGTCAAATTTCAGGTGGGAAAAAAGTCTGCAGAAGTCCACATGTCTGTGGTGTGTTCTGTTTTCCTATCCAGATTTGACTCTTTTCATGCAGTAGTGCAGGGTACAATTAGTGCCACCTGTTTTAAACATGGCATTCTTTTAGTTTCGAATTGTTTGGATTTCCTAGAGCTGGAAGCACAAGCACCCTGCAGCATGCAGGGATTAATTATAAATTATATATTTTTTTATATATTTTTGCAATCAAAGTCTAATAGTCTGATCTGTACAGAGACTCCTCTGTTCTACAAAAGTCCGTTGTCAAATGTATGATGGTATGCCTGTGCACAGTTGGGCAGAATTTTAAATTCCTCTAGTTTGTTCCCAGCTTTTACAAAGCTATAAACCTGACAGCCAAGACTCTCAGGTGATTTTATACAGAGACAAATCCTAGAGCTGGCTCATTAATATTGAATAGAGGACTAATTTACAGACGCTGTGGCAGTTCCCGGTGTGATTTTACATGGATATGAGCACATTTTTGCCTTTAGAAGCACTCTGAAACAAAGCTTATTTGGAACTCAAGAATAAGTCTTTCTTTTACTGTCAGTGAAGCAGTTCCACATAGATCATAGATGCGTTGTTCATAAAATGAACAACACATCTATGATTACAAAGATGTGTTATCCAACAAAAGTATTAAAGATACATTTTACCACAACTGTGTTATAGTATTTCCAATAAAGACAAGTGAAAGTTAAAGCTGCACTAATTTCTTTTTATATATTAAAATGGATCAAATGACTTTGTGTAATGTGAAAGGGGTTGCTTTTAGTGATGAACCCACAAAGAATTATCACCTGATTCTGCAACTTGAGGAAGTCTTTTAGCACCGTTCAGCTCATTGTTTTGGTTTAATGGTCATTAACTTTACTGTTTTGGTTCAGTCTCACCGCACTCATCTACCTTGTATCAAGCTGCACATGGCAGCTGTTTTTAGCTAAATCTGTGATTGTAAGCTACCTGCCCAGCACCAAACAGCAAACAGATAGTTAGTAACTGGCTGGTGAGCTAATTTAGCAGCTAAAGAGCCAGAAATCTTCCTAAGGAGTCTGTGGACACCAAAATGGAGCTAAAAGGAGAGTGAATATTGGACTTACATTTGCCAGATGGACCGACACATGACATGAATGCTGATGTTGCTCTGTATCTGTTAGGCAACTGTTTGTTTATCCGTTCACCATAGAATTGTAATAATAAGTCAACGTTGTGTTCACAGCTTGTTCTGCTGCCCCCAAGTGGCAAAAAAACAATCAATGCTGCTTTAAAGTCTTTCCATTATTTCAAAGAATGTGTTTTCTAAAACTAACAGAGCCTTTTTAAAGGGGAATAACACTCATTAATTGATTCACCACTGCTGTTATTCAGGCCCAAACAACTGCTATTTATTGATTAACATCACAGCTATCTTCCAAAGCTTCAAACCTAAGTGGACACGGCACCAATCTGTTGTATCAGCCTGGAGCTGAACCACAGTGAGTCTGTGACCTCATATAATGTTTGAACTTTTAAATCGAAGTTCAAAGTTTTAAATCAAATCAAAAGTTCACAGTATGGTAGTATGCATTATAAATAATAACATTTATCCTGATGTCTAGAATAGCATCCTGACTTGTAAAATCATTTCAAACCAAAAGTAGAAAATCTTGCTTTTTTATCTATGCTGCCATAGCACCTTATTTCCTCCCTCTTATTATTCTCAGATAAAGTAATAGAATGTTAATAGAAATGCAATCTTTACAAATCTAAAACCAAATGCAACAAGTCCAGACAGGAGATCTAAAAGGAAAAAAGGGAGGTAATAGTATCATTCACACACCCACCAGCCTACGGGGAAAGATTTCAGACAGAACAGGACTGAGAGTTTGACTTAAAAAGCTTCCCTATTTCAGAGAAGGCTTACTGAGCACACAGCTCTTCTTCACCAACGTCTTGCTTTGCACTCACATGACACATTCACAGCTGGAGCTGCCTGTTGCAATCACAGTCTGCTACTGCTGGCCCATAAGTAGCTTTACAATCCCATAACCATCAATATACAAGTGCTTTTCAAAATGAACAAACTTCCGTTTTGAAAAATATTAGATTATTTTTCAGCCACTTGTGACATAAAGGTGTTCATCAGATTTCATAAAATGCCTTGTAATCATAGTTAAACCAAACTGCTTACCACAGGTTTGCAGAGCATATGAAAGACATACTGCAGTTAAAAATCAATATGATAGTAAAGTGTTTAATGACTAAAATAGTGGGATATAGATTAAAGTCAAAATGTCCAAAAAAATTATTTTAGGTAATAGTTCAGCATTTTGGGAAATTTGCTTATTTGCTGTCTTGGGAGTCGCTCAGCTTAGCATAAAGACTGGAAGCTGGGGGAACAGCTAGCCTGCTGACTCCAAAATTAAAAAATACACCAACCAACACTTCTAAATCTCACTAATTAATATGCTGTATCTGTTTACCTGCTGTAACTCTCTGTAAAACCATGACTTTAAATCAACTACAAGGAACATTTATTTTGTGTTGATTCTGGCAACCCCTGTGGACAAAAGCGCTAGTGCATGCATTTGTTTTGGAAGCGAGTGAAAGAAAGACGCAACTTATTTTTAATACTATTTTTCTTTTTTAAACACAGCTGTTAGCAGGATGGATAGCAATATGGTAATGTATCTATTTGTGGTTATGTAAGATTGTAATATGACGATGGTGAAACAAAGTAAACTTTGTTTTAGTACCATTCATACACCTAGGTTACATGTAAGCCTACAAGATTTGGTTGCTCAGTAATAGTAATTTTGTTGAGAAAGCTAACGTTATCAACATTCCCTAATAATGTTATTTCTTCATAATAATAAGCCACCAGCTAGATATAGCTCGGTAGCAAGGCCAACATAAAATGTTACGTTATAAGCCAATTGTATTACAGTAATGTCCACCGTGACCGATACCTTCATGGACTGTACACAGCCAAATAAAATAGACATTTTACATACAGTGGTGTGAAAAAGTGTTTGCCCCTTTCCTGATTTCTTATTTTTTTGCATGTTTGTCACACTTTTCTGTTTCAGATCATCAAACAAATTTAAATATTAGTCAAAAATAACACAAGTAAACACAGAATGCAGTTTTTAAATGAAGGTTGTTATTATTAAGGGAAAACAAAATCCAAACCTACATGGCTCTGTGTGAAAAAGTGATTGCCACACCTGTTAAAACATAACTGTGGTTTATCACACCTGAGTTCAATTTCTCTAGCCACACCCAGGCCTGATTACTGCCATACCTGTTCTCAATCAAGAAATCACTTAAATAGGACCTGCCTGACAAAGTGAAGTAGACCAAAAGATCTTCAAAAGCTAGACATCATGCAGAGATCCAAAGAAATTCAGGAACAAATTAGAAAGATCTATCAGTCTGGAAAAGGTTATAAAGCCATTTCTAAAGCTTTGGGACTCAAGCGAACCACAGTGAGAGCCATTATCCACAAATGCCGAAAACATGGAACAGTGGTGAACCTTCCCAGGTGTGTCCAGCCGACCAAAATTACCCCTAGAGCGCAGTGACGACTCATCCGAGAGGTCACAAAAGACCCCACAACAACATCCAAAGAACTGCAGGCCTCACTTGCCTCAGTTAAGGTCAGTGTTCATGACGCCACCATAAGAAAGAGAATGGGTAAAAATGTCTTGCATGGCAAAGTTCCAAGACGAAAACCACTGCTGAGCAAAAAGACCATTAAGGCTCGTCTCATTTTTGCCAGAAAACATCTTGATGATCCCCAAGACTTTTGGGAAAATAGACTGACAAGACAAAAGTTGAACATTTTGGAAGGTGTGTGTCCCATTACATCTGGTGTAAAAGTAACACCACATTTCAGACAAAGAACATCATACAAACAGTAAAATATGGTGGTGGTAGTGATGGTCCTCTGTAAAAGTTAACAAGAACTTACCACGGGGCACATTTTGCCTTCTTAAGTTTCCTTAAGAAATACAGCTGTTTCTGAGCTTTCTTGACCGGGGTGGAGATGTGAGAGGACCATGACAGGTTCTCTGTGATGCTGATTCCCAGGAACCTAAAACTATTCACCTGCTCCACCTCAGCTCCACTGATGTAGACAAGGGTGTGTGTCTTTGCCTCCTTTTTCCTAAAATCAGCTCCTTGGTTTTGCTGACGATGAGCAGTATGTTGTTCTCTGCGCACCACTCTGCAAGATTGTTGATTTCCTCCCGATATGAAGTCTCATCGCTGTTTGTAATTGGGCCGATGATGGTGGTGTCATCCGCAAACTTCACAACAGAGTTGTCTCCATGTCGGGGGCTGCAATCATGGGTTACGGTGTGAACAAGAGGGGACTGAGCACACAGCCGTGGGGGGCGCCAGTGTTGAGCACTAGAGTGGAGGAGATGTGACCACCAATCCAAACCGTAAGGAAGTGCAATATCCAATAAGGTCAACATGAGCAATCGGTAGTTAATCATTTACATTTTATATAGTCACCTCAGGGGAAAATCAAATCTGTGAAAGAATTTATAATGGGTATAGCTTTTCTGAGGCAGTGTATGTGGGTTAAAGGCTGCAGAACTCTGCGTGATGTCTGGGGTGACTTCACAATGCAAAAAGAGCACGACATGCAGCAACAGTATGTTATTTTTCTATGCTCTATGCCTATGCTCTTATTAGAGCGGAAAAGAAAACGAGAGCCAGAAGCCACTTTTCAAGGTAACTATTGCTGGAGAAACACAAGTATTATGGAATGTGTATTCCAGGGATTCTGGACATTGTTTGTTTTTTATACTGTACATCTAGTGCTATAAAAATAACCAAACCTGCAATTTCTAAATACAGCACCCGCTTCTTCTGCCTGGTTTCCTTACAGGCCCTCATTGGCTGCAGTACAGCACTTCACAGCTCTCAGACCTTTTGCTCAATCTCTTCACAATATATAACTCTTGTGCAGAGAAAATCAAACACAGCCGTCCAATTCTTGGTACTGTAAGTCCAACAAGAAGCTGTTGTCTCTGATTTCACCAACTTGTGTGGGATAGCTACATCCCAGCTTTTGTCGCACACTGTGAACCCAGTCCTGGTTAGCATCCCCAGGGACAGAGAATACATTTTGATGACATCCTTCCTAAACCTGAGTCTGCGTTTAAACAAACACAGCTGATTAAAGTTTTATTACAGCTTCCAGGGTAGGACAAAGAGTACAGAGTGTCTTGTTCTCTCTCTGGCGATCTGGTGAACATAAGAATCCAGACATAGAGGAAGACTGGCACATGGTGGAAAAATGGAGGGATGTAACAAAAAAGCTTAAGACAGACAAAACATGAAAGATTAAGTGATAGATAATCATTATTAAGAGGATTGGTGAAAACTGGGAGTGGAGGAAAGAAAGACAATGAGTGGATACAGAGGTTTATTGATATTGTCTTATTTACTTTAACTGTCACTTCTTTGACTTCTCCGCTTTACTCACTCTTTAATTCTCTCTTTTTCTTAGCAGCTATCCTCCCTCTCTCTACTCTTATAGTCTGAGTTGTTGTTGGTTTTCCCTTATTTCATATTCTCTTTTTTACCCTTTTTCTCTCAGCATGGTAGACACCAATCTGTGAGTGTCCAATAGATAGAGATAATTAGTTTGGAGAAGAGGAAGAGTAGAAAAGAAAGAAGGGGAGGGAGGGAGGAGAAATAAAGTTGAGGGAAAATGAGAGGAAGGAGAGACAGAAAAAGAGTGAGGAGAAGAAAAAAAGGAAGACAGAAAGTTATGGATATCACATTCTTTGCTGACTTTAATTGGAGGGAAAATCATCACTCTGTGACTGTGTTGGAAGTGGGACAACCAACATGGAAAGTGAACACTTTTGACAGACTATTTTCTCACTATAAAAGGAAAATCCATGCGATTTTCCATTTTTATTTCTTTTTGTCTTCATTTTTGGTTTCAAGCACTCATTGCTGTGGTCTTTCTGAGCTGCATCCTCATCCATCAAACAGCATGGCCAGTGTTGGGTTGTCTCTTTTATTGGCTTTTCTGTTGAAGTTTGAGTTTCCGATTCCAAACTGCTGTTTTCTGTTGTTAGAAACTTTAAAACCCACCACTCCCTGTTCACCAGCAGACTCTTCCTGCAGGACACCAAGCCTGTAGAGCAGCTTCAATGACCTGTTAAGGTTGCATCACTTTTGTGTATTTTGTAGGATAGAAAATAGCAAAATGGACATTTGTTTATATGAAAATATGACTTTATCCAGGCTATTACTTTACAATCCTGTTAGTGAGGCCAGCAGAACTATTTAGTATTTTACAGGTAACAGTTCAGTAAGGTTAGAAAAGACCATGGTGTTGATTAAATGTCAAAACAGTCACTTCATGCAAATCGCATCGTGGGTGTCAGTCATGTGTTTTGTAGGGCCCATCCACTCACTTACTCCCGACTTTGTGATGAAGTATAAGGCCCTGGTCACACCAGAAAGTTGCACAGTGAAGTTCATCTGCACGTCCTTGTGAAAATAGGCGGTGCTATAGAAACTTGGTAATGTAGTAACTACTTCCAGGGCTAGTTGGCAAACTACTGCAGCTTGTGAGCTAACCGTTAACATGCTAGTCCGTCACAATAGCTCTGTAGCACTAGCTGGCTACAAGCTGCAATTTATTCAGGAGATGTATTTTTACCATTGACTCTTGAGCAGTTTATACAGGGTTATATAAAAATAGATAATAAGCTATGTTCCTCTGTTTTGCACTGTCTGAGTCTGTTCCCTAAAGGATCACTGAAGCACTGTCAAGACCATTTGCTCTTGATCGACAGCACAAATTTGCATGTTCATCAATATTGAACTTAACGCAAAAGATTAACAGATTTACTTCAACCCTGCGAGTGGATCTGCTTATCGCAGCGATTCCATTGAAATAAATTGATTTTGACACTGTCACACTATTTCCTACTTTCTTTCGTAATGCATCAGCTAATGCAAATTAGTTGCATGTGAAAGTAAGACATAACAAAAGGATGATCTTTTGTCAGAAACCCTAAACCAAGTGCAGTCAAGATATCTGAATTGGTAGATAATTTAACCTTCATATTGGCTTCCTGTCGCCTGGGCGACAAAATTGACTCGGTCTGGTTTGACTGTTTATAAAGCATAATGTCTCAATTATCACCCAATTCTGTGTTACACCTTTTTAGCTTCCAACTCATTGCCACAAGTTTTTGACTTGTTTTTGGAATTTATGGTCAATATACCTTATTTATATAATATTATTCCTTGTTTTTTAGTTTAAAAAAAGCAGAAAATATGAATTATTTTGACTATAGTTAAGATCAGTTGGATTATCACAGACTGGTATAAGTCAAAGCTTAGTCAGGATACTGTTTTGAAACCATTTCAGTTTTTTTTAATGGTGGTAAATAGTGACATCTGTTGTCTTCCTGGGTCAAATTTGACCCAGTCTGGTTTGATTCTTTATAAAGTATACAGTAAATTATCACCCAATTCTATGTTACATCTTTTTAGCCAACTTCATTCCAACTCATTACCACAAGTTTTACACTTTATTTTGGAATTTATGGTCAATAGACCTCATTTACACGTGTCGCATGTCTTGTCCTCCGTGACCCTTTACACCCCCCATAGTGTGTGTGTGTGTGTGTGTGTGTGTGTGTGTGTGTGTGTGTGTGCACGTCTCTGTGTGAACGTGCCTTCATTTGAATGAGTGGTAGTGTGTGGTCATAATGGTATGTTTTTTTACAAATATATGCAATGGATTTTTGTCACTCTTGCCAGGGCAGAATCGGCACCTCCTCCATGTGGGCGATTGGTCAGGAGGAGCAGCTGGGCAAGGGGGAGCTGCTGCAGGGGTAGAGTTTGCATCCTGCTGGACATCCACAACCAAGCTGCCAGAGATTGGCGTGCGGGGAAGAACCTAGAGTTGTTTGATGAGAGGTGTCACCAGTTCTGTCCCAAGCTCCTCTAGGAACCTCTCCTATGATGGCACTTGTTGTAAAAGATCATCAAATCAAATGACTCTTGAGATGATATGAAACATCTTGAGTGGCACAGTAGCACGAAAAATTGCCCTACCAGACTGGGCATGCCATAAACTAGCCATAGCTTCCTCACTGGATCTGTATACGCCAATGAGAATCAACAGACTCAGATATACCTGTAGGTCTATTCGGTTCATCTCACTCCACTTGTTGCCATACACACTTTGCCCCTCCTGGTTTGTCATGTCCATCACTATCCTTTCAGTTGGCTCTGGCAGAAACAGCTCAAAAGTGGACTTTATGCCACAAGACACTGCATACCTCGTTGGACCCCGGGGGTTCCTCTCTCTCTCCACTCCCATTATGTGTTGTCTGTTACTGGGAGGGATGGAAGACCAGAGCAAATTTCTATCCTTTGACTGGAAACCATCTTCCATCTCAGCAGGTTCCTCTTCCTCATCAGTTGATTCATGATCATGTTTAGTCTTGTTTTAATAGGGGAAATACATAAATAAATACATTTAAAAATGAATAAATTAAATGGAAAATTAAATGGGAAAGTAAATAGGGGAATTAATACAAAGGTAAATAAATACAGAAGGCCAAGCGAAAGATCTCAGGCGGACGGCCCAGGGGCAGGACAGAAATGGGGCTGGGAACCTCAGGTGGACGGCAGGACAGAAACGGGGCTGGGAACCTTAGGCAGATGGCCCGAGGACTGGACAGAAGAGCAGAACAGGTCAGGGGGGCGCCCAGGAGGCAGGGCTGAAGGGCTGAGCTGGTCTGGGTGATGACCAGACGTACTGTGACCATTCACAGTGAATTCATTGATAGAAAACATTCTTCTGACATGCATTCACTAGCACAATAACCAGTGAGGGGAAGGAGTATGATTGCTATCTTTAGCTTTCAATAAGTATGTTTATTTCCTCTATTTTATACAACCTAAACCTGGCTATGATCCATACTTCTTTGTAAGATATATTGCTACATAATTTGTTGTTTCTTTGTTTATTTATGTTCAGGAGGACTTGCTCATCCTATTACCCTGGGAGTTGTGCTCCTATTCGCCAATGGCCTGAAGCGGATGCCAGCAGCGGGGTTTCAGATCCAGCCAGCGCTGGAATTTTTACATCTAGATGATGGACTGGCCAAGTTCCCAAAGGCCAACACATGTTAATTGGTGCTCCACCTCCCCTTGGATCAAAATGACACTGAATTAAAATGGAGCTCGCAACAGGTTTTGTCCAACAGTTTGGGGAGGGCTGAATGTACTGTAGGGACTTGAACGCTGGGCATCAGTCTTCATCTTCATAGAGTAACTTATAGAGTACACAGTGCAAGGATAATTCCAAGAACATTTAGCAAGAGTTCGAGAGCAATAGTTCGATGCGATTTAGAGGGACCAACAATGTCTATAAACACCTTACTTCATTTTTTTTGGGCATCACAAGCAGAGGAGGAGAGTGTACCCCACTATACAGTAAATAATGCAAATGCAGATGCAGCACAGTGTTTGTCAGTAATAGGGTGGGATCAGGATGGTGTCGCCCTCACCAATCAAATGATCTCTTTGACTCTCCTTTGACAGTGTCTTTGTACAACACACTTCTTTTAATTTGGTGATGGAAGGGCACTCTGCAGAGTGCTTATGCTGATTTTGTATTTTGATTTTTTGTCCCAGGAAGAAAGTGATGTGCAGGAAGTGCAAAATCACCAAGAGTGAATATATGGCACTGCAAACAAGCAGCTCTGGCCTCTCAAGAACTGTAGCCCAATGCAGAGAGATTTAATGATATAAGAAGGAGAGCCAAACATAATAACGTTGGTAATAAAATGGAGAGACCGTTTTGGTGACAGGAGGGTAGCATCCAGCAGCCAGAACCTCACTGAAGAAGATGAAGCTGCATCAACTATCCCGTCACAGAGTATGGAAGATTTGGGAGGGCTAGAGGTTAGCATTTCTGGTGAGAAAACTGCACACTGTTTAATAAATTAAAACTTAGGTAAGTTCCATCACCAAAACCAATCACGAATTAAAAGTGATCAGAAGGACAAAATTATTTTGCAGTATCAAAAATGATTTTCTACAGAAAGAAGTCATAAAAATAATACAACATGTTTTTGTTCATGATATGTCAACATGAATTCAATCATTTAATACATTCAACACATGACCTTCAGTTCAGGCTGTGGCAGCATATGCAGCTTGGCACTCGCCAGCCTCTCCTGCTTAGTCTACCAACATCGGCTAAACCTGCACCCGCACAGCCAAGATGTCACCTTAAAATGAGAGGAGGCCAAAGAAATTGATTCCAAGTGTATTGTAAAATGAATTTTTTCATGCTAATGAACATGAAGTCATTGTATTTGACATGACAAAAGTAGCCCGTTTTATTCACACTTAATCTCACAAGATTTTTATACTTGATCTTTTTATTGTCATGCCTCATGCAAGTGGTTCCAAGTTGCGTGCAACCAGGAACCTCAAGAGACTGAACAAGCAAGTGATGAAGAGTCATGCTCAGAGTGCCTAAAGGCTCATCATAAATAGTTATGCATGCAAAGATGAGCTAACTGTTTACATGTTGCTGTGGTGTGTTGTCTTGGTGTGGCCATTCAGATGACACTTTTCCTCAGACTATTTGCATCCTCTTCCTGTTCTGAAAAGCTATTTGATTGATGATCAAGCCAGCAGATCAAAAGGTGCTCTTTGTATCTTTGTCTGGATGAAAAATGCGGAGATTCGGAAAATGCGATATAACACAGTACAGCAAGGTTTTGAGTGCACACAGAGCAGAAATGTTAAGAGAGAAGAATTATACACATATTAGCAGACATTAAAAAAAAACTACTAAGGCATTTTTTGGCAGAATGGATGGAAAAGTGAGTTTTGCCAGGTCCAACAGTGATGTCACGATGTCCTGGAGTACAACTGTACATCACTGCAGCAAGGTGAGACATTAAACCACTGGAGGTCAACAAAACGGGGGATTTCCAGGGGGAGTTAAATATAGTCTTGGTTGGCAAAAAAATGGTAGCTCGTCATAAATTTGTTAGTAATTTTAAGTCTGAAATAAAATTAACTCATATAACCCCAGTCCACCCAGAAATCTTTTCACCTACAACTTGGTGTCGTCAGAAATGTTATTATTGGATCCGGTAGTGATTTTCAAATTACAACAAATGAACCATATTTATCCATCAATAACAATTTGTAGTGTTGTCACATTTGTGTTGGGTTTTTTTTTTTCAAATCACACTGATGGTGTGTGTAAAAGCCAATACATTTCTAAGCAAAATAAATAAATGACCCAATGTGAAAAATGACAAATATTGATTCATGTAGTAACGGTTGAATTGCTTGAAGTAAATAAGAATGTTTTGTTGGAAAATAGGAAAACTAAGACATCAACTCACAGGATCTACTTGTCTAGTGTTGATTCTTTGGGGTGTGTGATATTCATAAGAAAGACATTCATCACGCAAACGTATGCAATGGAAAAGCATCATCTCACTGTCTAGTTATCCTTCCTTCCTCTTCCACTCTCTTTGTGTACATGTATGTGTGTGCGTGTGTGTGTGTGCCCTGACCTGCTTTGTTCCACAGGATTAGTTGTGTTATGATCAGCAGACTTACGTCACAGCATGACAAGTCCAGCTACATCAGTGGGCGAGTGTGCAAGTGTGTCCTGACCTGTTTTGTTCCCCTGAATTAGGCATGTGATTACCAGCAAGATGACAACTACAGCTACAGATCTGTGTGTGTGAATGTGTGTGTGTTGGGGGATAAAGAGAGGTGTAGAGATTTTAAATCATCTTATTTTTAAGCATCACCATAACTTTTTCTCTCTCTTCCTCCTGTTCCTGCCACTCTCCAATTATCCTTTCCCCCATATCACTCTTTTCTTTTACTCTGCCACACAGGTGGTCAAACATCATGGCATCACTGTAAAACAAGCCACCCGAGTTCTCACCTTGCAAACACACATACACACATACACACACACGCGCGCGCCTTCACGCCTGGCTGAGAATATTTTAGAACCCATTGCGTCAGAGAGAAACTCAAGACGAGACAGGACTCCCCTCTGTCTTCCTCTCTGCTCCTCATGTCGCCCTGTAGGTGTCAAGCACTTTGTTACTCCACTGTTCTACTAATCGGGATGATTGCTACCCACGTCCTCCCTCCCGTATGCCCTGCACGCCGTCGCGAATGAAACGCACCCGGAGCGCCGATGATTCAGGTTGATGTCAGTTCGGAGCCGAAAAGAATGGCTTTGTCTCTCCCACTGTTGTTGGTTGGTGTGTGTGTGCATCTGTGTGTGGGTGTATGCATGTGTGCTTTTGTCCACACTTGGGTGAATGCCAGTGTACAGTATTTATTTGTGTTTGTGTGTGATTATATGTTTTTTTTAACACTTATGAAAGAAAAGCAGTGTATGTAAGGCCTTGAATGCAAGTGTGTGTGTGTGTGCGTGCGTGTGTGTGTGCGTGTGGACATGTATTACTCATGTTGCTAACCCTTTTTTCATAAAAAAAAATTCACAACCTTACTTAGGGTAAGGGTTAAGGTTAGGCAAGTAGTGGTTAGGGTTAGGGCTGAAACGATTCCTCGAGTAACTCGATTACTAAAACTCATCGATGCAAATTATTTTCATCAAAGCTTTGTTTAATCCATATAGTTATATAGACTGTGTTTCCCACGGATGATTATTACAGTCGCACAGCGCGCTTACACTGTGTGTGAACAGAGCGTCTTTGGTGTGATTTGATAGCGCGGATTACAAAAAGGAGGAAGAGAGAAAATGGCGAGGGCCGCAGAGAAGAGACAGGCCAGAAAAATCGACAGAAAGTGTCCACGAAGACTCTGTACAGTGTGTCTATTGTAAAACTGAACTAGCCTACCACAATAGCATGACGTTTATGCTTCAGCATCTCAGCAGAAAGCATCCAGTCTACGCATCCAGTCCACAGAGCGGACCTGACACAAGGTATATGAAGGCTAGTAAAGAATGTAGGCTAGGTTATTTATGGCTATATGTAATGGCTAGTTACGTAAATTATGGTTAGGGTAAGTCTCCAGGAAATTAATGTCAGTCAATGTGATGTCTTCTGAAGCGATGGAAACACGACTGTGTGTGTGTGTGTGTGTGTGTGTGTGTGTGTGTGTGTGTGTGTGTGTGTGTGTGTGTGTGTGTGTGTGTGTGTGTGTGTGCGCTTGTGCACTTGGGGGTGACGTGTATTGTTCTTGCTATTGCAATTGCAGCAACAATGAAAGAGATATTTTCAGCCCAGTTCATCAACACACATACCAGAAACAAGAGGAAACACTTGGCCTGAATTTGGAATAGCTCTGTTTCTAGCATCATCAAACCAAGATGCATGAATGTGTGAATGTGTGTGTGACATTTTGTGTGAGTATCAGTGTAGTCAGTGGCTCAGAGGTTAGATAAACATCCGGATACCAATAATTGTTCCCTTTAAGAAATACGCGTGCAAGTCAATAATTACATGAAAACATCTCAATTTTCTGCATTTTACCAGATGATTTCAAGATGTTTTCAAGTTCAAAGTTCAGCTAACCAAGCTAATAGCATGTACTCACAGACTGATAATGCACTTTAACATATCCATATCTATCTCATTTTCTAGTCTAACACTTTTCTCTCTCTGTGGTTTCAGATGTCTGAATCACTACCCACATCTGATTTTGTCAGCGATTCTAAACTCTGATTCCTGAATGGCTATTTTATGGAGCGAAATTAGTCCCAATATTGGTGGCAAATGCATTTTTATGATCTACAAATAAAAACAAGATTCACAAATATGTATGAGGATTTATGAGTAATTTATGGTGTTTACAAATGCACTGTCCAATCCAGAAACAAATACCAACCTCATGCATACTATTTCCCCCAGTTGGAGAAAGAGTCTTACTAAGTGGAACTAAATTAAAGTTATCATGCTTTAACAACATAGCCACAGAAAATAGTTGTTTCAGACTTGCTAGGTGAAAAGTACTTGCTATTGTTCCTACTTAAGGTAACCAGGATACTCAGCCAGAACTGTTTGTTCGACAGTCGAATGGCTTACATTTAAAATTTAACACTACCTTGACAACCCCACAACATACAATAAGAGTAGAGTTTGTACAATTATTTCACCATTTATATCTGAAAGAGACAAAGCATTCTTTCCCACATTAATACCCTCAAAAATAAAAATATGAACTCGTTTAAATGATGATGCTATGGCCTGATATGTATGCCATCATAACTAGACAGATTACATGCTGAGTCAACTTGTCAAACCATTAATGGCCAAGCACTGGGATTATCTACTTATCTACCCTATTACTACATTAAGCATTCTAATACTGTGTGGCGTGCTTTATGTTGGGTTTCAGTCACCATTTCAGCTCATCAAACTTCCCCACAGTCATCCTGAAATATTCATAATGCGTCTCATCGTCCATCACATGCATTTGTTGCAATAGTATGTGAAATTCTCACTCGTGCCTTCACCTTTTATTCAGCGGACGGGCAGAAAATCTCCTCTTCCTTTTCTTTTTTTTTTCTTCAGCTTCTCGTAGAACCACATAAGAATGAAAAGATTGTCGTATGACTTCTCTTCATCGTCATCCTCTTGTCACAATTGTTCAATCTGTTTCTTCCTTCTTGTTATCGTTTAACAAGAAACAGATTTGTTCTCTTTCTTTGTTGTTGGTTGTGCGCTGGTAGTACGCTACTAAATTGGCAAGTTACCGCCACTTACTGATGTTTTCTTTGCATGACTACTTCCTGTTAACGACCCTTGCCCTTTCTATGAAGCCTTTTCACCCCACCTCATTCATTCAGAAAAGCCATGAAAACATTTGCCTTCCGACGTGACATCGGACAACACATCAAACTTCTTTTCAAGCATAAACCCACCTTTACAGTTAAGCTAGCACCATGCCTATACTGGAAGCGTAGCGTGAGCAGGATGTTAACAGAGCAGCAGCAGCATGGTGCTCCGTCTGTGTCTACGCAGGATGCGTTCAGGTACAGTATTGATTGTAGGTTACCTGCATTTTGGCATTGCTCATACGCAAGTATAGCGCATTGTTACACAGTCTGTGTACAAAGCTGGATTGATAAAAATAGAAGGTTTAGTCAGATGCGTGTGAAACAGACAACTGAAAAATGCAGCTAAAACGGCTCCTGTGTAGACGGCTGTCTCTCACTGGTGAAACTGAATTAACCAAGGGTTAAACTGACTTCAACCTATAAAAGCTGGATGACGATTTGAACACAGCTTCTCTTTTTGCCTGCGTTATGCAATAAGTGCAATAATACAATCTGAGATGTATTGTTACTGTTATTTTGGTATCAGGACACCTCATCGTGCATTGTTGTGTCAAGTCAGACAGATTGTAATGCTACATTTAAGGTGTCCCAGTCAACAGTTCACTGTTCTAAGTTCCTGCTCATGATATAATTATGTTCATCATCATCATCATCATCAGGAGTTTATCATGCAGTATTAGCAGACACAGCCTAGCTATGCTCACTTGCTAACATGACAGTAACCTCACTCCTCCTGTACCATACCACTTATTTTACTCACTATAACTTAATATTACAACAAATCTGTTCCTTGTAAGAAAACACTAGAAACATGACAAAATGGCGAACTCATAGTGGGAAAGCAGTGGCACCGAAAGCAGAACCCCTCTGGAGGTTGGACTGGAAGCTGGCGCCGAAGACAGAACTCCTCTTTGAGGTCACCAGCTAAGGCGGAACCCCGCTGGAGGTCAGACTGGAGGCCAGCAGCGAAGAGGGAACCCCTCTGGACGTTGGCAGCAACGGCGGAACCCCTCTGGAGGAAGGGCTGGAGGCCGGCAGCGAAGGCAGGACCGCTCTGGAGGCCGGCGACGTGGCTGGAGATATGAGCAGGAGGCTGGTGACAGGGCAGCGGGACTAGAGGCCCTGTGACAGGGCTGAAGGACAGGAGGCCGACATCAGGGCTGAAGGATGGGAGGCTGGCGACAGAGCAGCAGGACTGGTAGCCAGCAGCTGGGAGGCTGGCAGAGGAACCGGTAGAGCCAGGGAGACTTAAGGCTTCTGCAGCTCAGCAGGACCAGAGGGCTGCTGCAGCTCGGAAGGAACAGGAGCTGGCTACAGCTCGGGCACTGAAGATGGCTGCGGCCCAGAAGGGACTGGAGGTGGCTGCGGCCCAGCAGGAGGAGCTGCGGTCCAGCCGGAGCAAGAGGTGGCTGCGACCCAGCCGACATTATCAGTATAAAATCGTTCAGGACAGCTGCAGAACATTAGTTCAATGTTACATCCACAGACAGGCTTTCTACATTTGCAAAAAAACACATTTCACTCCTCTGTGCTCCACTATTGAACTTGAATGTGTATTCCATCTCATTATTTTTAAGATACTTGTGAAGGTCGTCCTCCATGCCAGGCCACTAGTAACGGTTTATAATGGCACTGTGGGGTCTTCTCCACTCGACAGTGTCCACCAAAATGGCTGGAATGAAACTCCTCAGACATTTACATAACTTCTTCTGCACTGGACATGACTTTGGCAAGGTGCTCAGACTTTCTTTTGCACCTGCAGATGAAGTACAGGTCTAAACAGGTTTAAATGTCGTAACAGTAGATTTATTGGGTGTTTTATCATGGCGCATGATCATTGTTTTCTAAAGTCCACATGGCATGCATTCTTACCCGTTATCCTGAAGGTGTCAGCTCTTCTCTTAATTATGTATTTTTCTTTGCTGGTTGACCCGTCAAGATACAGTTAAAGGAGTGTCAGATCCAGCACCTCTCAAATTATTTTGGGATTCATTGTTAACCACCCTATCTGTCCCTCTTTCTTCAACTACCTCCACCATCTACCGCTATCCCCTGCGATACCCTTTTCTGCTCCTACCTCTGTCTACCTACTTACCTTCACCTGTTCACGCCCTCACAAAGACACACAAACCACACTGCCAGAGGCAAACAGACACAACAAATCTCTGAATCATTCAGTGAAAAATAAATGCAAAATACCAGCCTCTCACAAATACACACAAGCAAGCAATACATACAAGCCTCAGTTACTCACTCACTATAACCATCTCACAGTATCTCTTACTGGTGCTGTCTAATCGCTGTCCAAACTCCTCAAAAACCCACAAAGTTGTGACACCTGTGTGCAACACTTTTCCGATTTCTGTCCCTATTTGTAAAATAAGAGATGACAGTCATGTCTAATCTGGATGGACTGTAGAATATCGTGATGAGAGATAAATGTCGCTAGCCTTTTAATATAAAACACAATTGAAGGTAAATACAGATGTCGTACCACAAATTAATCTGGGCATGTCACACTCTACGACAGTTAACAGCCAAGGTGTGTAAGCAGCGTTTGAGGTGCACCAAAACATAGAATATAATTGGTGACTTTGTCTGCAGATTTACTTTAAGTAGGTATCTGCCCACTTTGTAAAAATAATCAACCATCACATAAATGTACTGATTATCACCATCAGTTAGGGTGACCTTTTTATCAGGTCCAATCACCAGTTCAAATGGATCTGTAACCCGAAAGATTTGAGCAGAAAAGCAAGTCTGAAGACGTGTTGCACTGCAGATTGGTGCATTCAGTTTTCATTTTAACTTTTATTTTTATTTAATTATCTTAACTGCTACAGTTCCTAATACGTAGATGTAAGACTACATGTGAAAAAATTACGCAAGCTACAATTAATCAACTGCTTACCTATTCATGGATGTATTCCTGCACTCCAGGCCAGTAATAATGGCTAACCACCACATTGTGTGTTGTCTCAACACCACAGCGTGTCCCAAAATTGCTGCAGTGAAACTGTGTCGCCCTCTTCTTCTTAAGCGAGGTGTTCTTGCTTGTTGTGAACTCTTAAACTAAATGTAGCAAAGAACTCCATCTGGTCAGAAAACACGTAATGAATTGCAAAGAACTCCATCTGGTCATAAAACACTTAATGAATTGCAAAGAACTCCATCTGGTCAGAAATTTAAGAATATAAGTGATAAATAAATATAATTTACCTCTGTGATTCACATGGCCTTCTACATTTTTACTTCAGTAAACATTTTAAGCTATACTTTACGGACTTTAAAGGAGTTATATGTAAGAATTGGCCACCTGTTCATACTCCAAACAAATTGGAGGCAACATATCACCAGAAAGTTGGGGTGTTCCTATCCTATCCCTATCGTGAGAAACAAGGCAATGCACAGTCCCTCCAATGGGTCTTTCTTTCTTTCTTTCTTTCTTTCTTTCTTTCTTTCAACAAACAGCTAACTTAGCAAACATAACACTGTCAGTAACATTGTACAATTAGCTACCTTTATAAGCTATTGCTAAATAGCCAACATTAGCATTAACAGGTGTTTACTTACCGTCTAGAAGAAACGTTGCAGTTCAGCATCAAACTTCATCCCTTTACTTGCTAAGAGCTGTCTCCAGGGGTGGAAAGCAACGCCAATGCTAACTTGTGGTTTCTTGCCTTCTCTGGCAGTGCTACTTCTTCCTCTCATGTTGGACTGAGGGCAAACTGGACGCTACAGTGACTCAGTATCGCCTCTTGAGGTACAAAGTGGTATTACGACACAGGTCAAGGATAGCTGGTTAGCATCCTAACTTCAGTAGATATCTTTGCAACACAACACATAGACATCTTTGACATGATGTCAAAACTGATACTACTTCACATTCTGTTGCTAATTTTAGTTGATTTTTGAATGTTGTAAACTAAGGTCCTGCACACCCATGCAGGTGTTTTCAGTTATTCCGGTTGATTAGACCTCTGGTCAGGACAGGTTTAAGCTGAGCTGTGGTGAGAATTACATGTACTGGAATGATAAAGGCGTATGTTGTCCTACCTTTATGAAAGTAAAGTTACTCCTTAAAAAGGGCAGAGGCATATATGCAGCCTCTATGTGTACCGGTGCAGTAGAGACATACATGTGCTCTCCAACAGCTGTAACGGTAAAACATGTGTATGTAACAAATATATGTATCGCTGCCATTTCACTGTTAATTAGAAAAAAAACTCCAACAAACAAATTTGTTTTGTATTCAGCTCCGGTTGAAATTCGCACTGCACGCAAATACATAAATGGACCTGTGCTTCTGTGTGACGAAAAGCTTAAAACCCCACATCTGAATTAAAATGTTACAAAAAAATTTAAAACAACATGGAAGCAATTTATAGCAACTGGTGACATTTCTAAGAGTTGATGGCAAGACAACATACATTCATGATTTAAGTTTCCTGTATCTTTTTAAAACCACCACCAGGAGCAGTTTGGTGTCAGGACAGTTTATTAATATCAGGTGTGCCAGCTGATTGTACAGTTGCATCAGTTAGGGTGATGATGTCACAGGCCTACACTGTTTGTTTGATAGAACATTAACACATTAACACCCACTGCTCTCGCACATTTTAAACTACTTCAATTATTTTGTTTCTTGCTGCCTTAACAGAAGCAACAAAACTAACAGGAAGGTGAGGACAGTCTGTACACACACACACACACACACACACACACACAATCCTAACAAGAGGTCTAATCAGGCAAATACGCATCTGTAATTTCTTTCACAAATTCCAGGTCTATTTTGCTTTCTCACTGCTATTCTACTTCCAACACAGTAACTTCTGGTCACCTTTTACATAGGCTTTCAACATAAGGTGCAAATTGAATAACTGGCTGAAAGGAACACTAATGAAATCATTTTTAATGTAACCACCACCGTAACGGAGGCTCTGAAAAGTTTTGTAACTTGTAGGACAGCAGCTATAGTCTGCTTGGATTCACAACAGTTACAATGGATTGGTACCGATACAACAGATGGATTGATACAGCAAAGCATAGGACTTTGACACCAGAGACTTAGGTTGAGGCAACAAAAGCACTTGGTAAGGTAAAGAAGTGATTTCGGTTAAATGTTAATAAAGTAAACATGTCGTGACTCATGCTGATATTTTCAGTGTTAAACCAAAACCACTGTCCCCAGCCATAACCAAGTACTATGAGCGCCTTAACATAACAATAACAAAAGTTTAATAATGCTTTAGTTGCTATGAGCAGATATTGAATTGCAAGAGCGGATATGCTGGCGGAAAACAAATGAAATACACTGTCAATGAACTTTTTTACTGCTTCATTCAGTTTCAACATTTTGCAACTTGCCAGATTATTACATCATTTCCACATTATGCTGACAACTGTAATCCGGGTGGCATTACATTTCTTTGAAAACATATTTGCTGTTACAAATAAGTACACTACAAATGTCATTTCTAGGAGAGAGGGGTTTTTTTGTTTCTGAACACTTAGGAGCAGCGGAAACAAGCTGTAAACATAACATTAACATATTATCACTTTTTAAGGTAATGTGGTGAATTTGTTAGCAAACAATTGCCTAATTACACATCCAGCAGACACGGAAAAACATAAGTGTTAATCTGGAGCTGTGTTTCTGTCCACCTGATGAATGTAGGTCCAATGTTCACTCTTCTTTCAGCTCTGTTTTGGTCTCCACCAACTCCTAAGGGACATATCTGGCTCTTTAGCTGCTAAATGCTCCACTATGTTCACCAGCTAGTCGCTCACTTTATCTGTCTGCCATTTGGTGCTGGGCAGGTAGTGCACAGTGGGATTATCTGAGCTATTTCTCTTAAAAACAGCTGCCTGCTGCGGGTGGAAACAAGATGGATGAGAGCGGTCAGAGTGGACCAAAACAGTGAAGTTTAGCATCTTTTCAACAATGAGCTGAAAAGATGCTAAAACGCTGAGCTGAGCTGAAGGCAATGGCAGAACTAGGTAATAATTCTCTGTGGGTTCATCAGTATAACTAACATCTTTTACATGCCCATAGTCAAGTGATGCATTGTTATAAAATAGTGATTATGGCAGCTTTAAACACTAACTCCATTCAAAGACAACATCTGCAGCTGTGAATACATAAATATCTAGTCCTAAAAAATAACTCACTCACTCACTTTATAAACACATTTTCACAGTACATATCAGTCAAATTGTAGTAATGTAACTCAGAAACTAAATTAGAACCATCTGGGACTCAAGACACTAATATGAACTAATGAAATTCATTGGGGATGTACAGGGTGGCCCATCGTGACTGGCCACCAGCAGAAGAGCCAGGCGGTGCCAAAATGAAGCTGAAATGCCAAGCAAATGTCATAAAGCTGAGATATCACAGACAAAGTTGAATTTGAGTTAATTATGAAAACAAACAGCCATGTGGCCAAAGATGGAGTGTGATCTATTAGAGCGAGGGGAGGTATTGGTCCCAGGAGTGGGGCGAGAAACCTGCAGTTTATTAATATGGATGAGGCTCGTTCTCTCTCTGAAGTTCCAATTCAGTCTCATTTACACACTTAAAACACACACATACACACACATAAACAAGCGCTCTCATCTCTTTGTCATTCCTTTCAAAGATTATTTTCCTCCCTCTCTGTGTTTTCCCATGAGGAGCCTCAGAACAGCTGTACAACAGTTTATTGTATCAACGATGAAGACATTCATTTGCTCAAGGAGACAGGAGGAATGAGAAAGAGAGGAGGAGGGGCGACAGAAAGTGGGATTTTGTTAATGATTATCTCATTTGTCATCTCATCCTCCTGCCTGTGTTCCTTCTCTAATTTGTGTAAAAATAAAATGCCAAAAAAAGAACAAAAAAATAAAAGATGTTAGCTTGCTTTATCCGCATCTCAGCTGTCTAGCTCAGCAGATGGAGTTTTCTCAGTTGTCATGGAGATAGCTCTGTTGTCATCAAATGACCTACTGTACTATAAGATAATGACAAATTATGACCTAATATAAAGATTAGTTGTGATTAAATAATTATATATATTTTTTTAAATAGATTAAATACAATATTCAAAGTACAATTTCCTGAAACAGTGGAGTAGTTTATAGTAGTTTTATCATATTTTAAAGTAGCATTAATAAGCCTTTTTCACAGCAGACATTTTGACTTGTCATAGGAGGAAAAGCACAGGTGTTACTAATAACATTTATGACTCCGTTCTATTCAAGTGTCTCAGTAAGCCATGACAGAGTGACAGTGAGCCATCATGCAATACATGGCCCTGAAACTGAAGCAGCTAAATGGATCATTCATTTCATTATTTACTTAATGTGCTTTTCCTACTGTGATATGTCAAAAGGCCTTGTTTTTTTTAGTCCACTTGGGGACAGTGGAACAAGCTGTAAACACAACACTGACATATTATCACCGATATAAACTTGTGACAAACAAGTTAACAAAAATTGCCTTTTTACACATCCAGTACACAGAGTTGTGTTTCTGTCCACCTAATGAATGTAAGTCCAATATTCACTCTCTGGTTTGGTCATGCTAGCGGCTCTGTGAGACTGTACTTCGGCACAGCGGCGCTTTGAGCTAAATGTTAACATCAGTATGCTAACATGCTCACAATGACAATACTAACATGCTGATGCTAAGCAGGTATAATGTTTACCATGTTCACCATCTTAGTTTAGCATGCTAACATTTGCTATTTAGCCCTAAAAAAAACTGTCTAGCTGAGGGCTGATGGGAATGTTATTAGTTTTGTAGGTATTTAGTCATAAACCAAAGTATTGGACACCTTTAAATATTTTTAGGGATAACCAAAGTTATCCAAATTTATCCTGAGGGGGACATGAATGCCACATTTAAGGGTAATCCATACAATAGGTATTCAAGATATTTCACTAAAAGCCAAAAATGTCAACCTCGTGGTGGCGCTAGAAAAAAAAGTCAGAGGATCACCAAAGTTAGCAAGCGTCATCCTCTGGGGACCATGAATGTCTGTACAGAACTTCATGGCAATCCATGTGATAATTATGAAGTGGTGGCCCAACAGACCAACATCGCCACCCATAGCGGGACTCTTTAGCCGCTCAGTGCTCCACTGTGTTCACCAGCTAGTCGCTAACTTTGTCTGTCTGCCGTTTGGTTTGGTTTTTGTATTTTAGAACACAATTTGCTCTATTGTAATCAGTAATGTGAGTTTGCCCTGCACTACATAGATGTACATGTACACACACACACACACACACACTTTGTCACACAGAGCAGAGTTGAGGGAGACAAATCACCTCCCTGGCCTTTCACAGCAGGAGACAGCTCTTTGACAGAAGAACAGAAATTGTCACACAACAGCGCTCTGACACACACACACACACACAGATATACATGCACAGGCCCCTCACGAGACTCCCGGGTAGGGAGACAAGCGACAAGCTGTCAGTGTGCCCGTGTGTGTATTTGTGTGTGCCAGTGTGAGAGAAGCTCTTCTTAATTAGCAAGCTATCCTGATGACAACAGACTAGGGTCAAACTGTGCCGGGCTGCGCTGAGTGTGTGTGGGTGTTAAGGATCGTCGTTTGACTCCTCTCCTTCATGACATGTCTGAGAGCTGAAAACACTCCCTAATCACTTCTAAGGCGCACACACACCCCCACCACCATCACCAGGAAATACATTCGCCTACACACACACATTTCATGATGCGTGTTGATGGATTGCACCCAGGCCAGGCAGACCATGCTCTCCCCTTTGTTTCTTGTTTGTTGAACAGATGCTTCACAATGACACACACAGACAAAATCTGGAGCTGCTCCATTTAAAATCAACAGGAAACCGCCTTTGTGGATTCATTGCGTGAGCCCCTTAAATGATGACTTGTTTTGACAAGTCTTTTAATTGCAGGAAAATGAGAGTTTCTTGAAACCAATCGAATGAATGATGGAACAGTTTTTACACCAGAAATAACCCTTCTAACCTCTCTCTGCTCTCTTTCCATCCCATCAACTGAGGCTACTGCATTTACCATAAAAAGCTGGAGGCTGCAGATTGGCCCCGAGGTAGATCTTTTAATTAATAGCCATAAGGTTGTGGGCTGAACAAGAGGCCATTTTCCAGCTGTGTATCATGTTTTAAGTGGTTAAGTACACATGATTTAATGATATCATTTTGTGCTTTCAGTGGTGGTGACTGTAGAAGAGGTCAGTTCAGTGAGTGAATCATCTTGTTAAGGGACTGTAGCCGGAAGTAGTGGAATTAGATAGGCTAAGTATCAAATATCCAATGGCTCTGACAGGATTGTAGCTTGCGCCCTCACGTTGGACAGCAGCAAACGCAGTGTTTTGGTGCCTGTTAAGCTTTCAAACTGCTGGATCTACTACTCATACTGGCCTTCCTGGATCGTATTTGATTGTCTCACCTGCGCCTGAAACAACACATGCCTACCAACTTGTTTTTTTAACGTAGGACTGTTTTCGGTCTGAACACCTGGTAACATGGGATTCCAGTAGCGACCCAAATCTTGGCAAAAACCAAGTAAAAATATATCAGAACTATGCAGAAACTTCTCGTCAATATGTCCCACAAAATCCACTTCTCAGTCATTATTATGTACATGCAGTATGTTCCAAACAAACATAGTTTCTCTTCAACATAGCTAAATATGGCACTACTGCCTCCACATAGATCCGAAGCGCCGCACTACTACATGCTTTTGCTGTTAAATGTTAAAAAAGACATACAGAAATACTGAATTTATAGCAGAGTTATTTCACTTTGAAAAGCATTTATTAGCTTTGAATTCCCCTCTTGGAAATTTCCAGTAGTTCAAAAACTTTCTTTTTTTTTTAGGTTCACAAATTGATATAGAAAAATATTTCAGTGTTGTAAATTTAGTGGTTTAATTAATTAATTGATTTCACAATAAGTATTCAGTAGCGATTCAATTTCACAATCAGGTATGCAGGTTCAATTTATTTTGGCTTTTCTTTGCTTCCATATTCCAGACTCTTAAGGTGGAAAAGGTTAGTGTGAACCAGCTGTCAAACAAAACCTCCAAAGAATGGTCCATGTGCTGGTTCTCCATGTTAAGTTTCCATCATGGATGCAGGGACGGCCATTAGAGGTGTGCACTATAAAAGTGATTTTTATGCCCCATCGTTAGACAGCGTGAAATATGACTAACGCTAGCTGTCACTAAGGAGCGAAAACAACTAATGCTAATCAATTCTTGAAAGATTTTTCCATTTTCTGTCAGACAGCTTATTTATCTGCATCAAGCAAATGGATTGAAACAAACCTAATCCAGACATTTCAAAAGTTTGAATTTGACAGTCTGATGGGAACGCAGCTCGAGTGGTGTTGGCTGTCTCTCCTGCCAAAAACTGCCCGCCTGTGTCTTTGAGTGTGCAGCCGCCCTGCTAGTACTGATGCCCCTTCTGCTATCATTATTTAGCTACTTAGCGCCATAAAGAGATACAGAATAAAAAGAAGAGAATGGGGCCATGAGGCTGCAGTAATGGGCTTGTAATGGACTATAAAACAGCAGTAAAATCCACACACTTACCCTCACAGGCCAAATAACACACACATACACACAAGTTGTATCTCTATCTGCCACAAGCCTCCTCAGACTGTCATAGATCAAATGATAATGATAAATAAAAAACACGCAGCTGGACAATTGCATTTAAATATATTACAGAGTGAGCCATTCATGATTGTTTTCTATAACATCTACCATTGTGTGTAAGTGAAGTGTTTCAAAAGTAATTTTCAGTCTGCAGGAAAATATCAATAACCATAATACAGTAAAATGGAATGGAAGAATACAAATAGGAACAGATACTGAAGCAGACAACAATCTCTCTCTCTCACACACACACACACACACACACAATGCTCTCCAGCCCTGATAAAAGAGTCTTTGAGGCTGCAGCCAGGGGATTAGTTTTGAGGATCGCCCCGGGTCGTTTCTCCTGTCTGTTTACAAGGTGAGGTACACTGTGACACTGTGAGGATGTCCATTTAAATGGTCTTTTAGATACATGTGCTTTTTTTTTTTTTTAATGAATCTTAAAATAAGTGTAAAATCTTGCAATCGGTATGAGAGAACCATTCCAAAGTAGTTTCACTAGTTTCAGGGGTTTTCTAGATCCAGGTTTTAACATGCTAAAAGATTACATGATTCAAGGAAATTCTCATAACAATATCATGCGTATTGGAAAAACAAGAGTGGTTTGAATGAAAGAAATTGATTTAAGACTTAATATTGGAGCAAATGACTGAGTGAATGGATATTTCCTGCAGTTTATGTTTGGCAGACAATTGCTAGTGTCTCTAATATTTTCTGATCAATTAACCACATTGATATTTACAGTAGGAGAGAATTGGCTAAAAAGAGAGCAGCGGGACCAAGACGCTTGGGTCCTTTATCCAAGATTTCACACTTCTCACACTATCTGGAAATCCAAGATTGTAATGAGTCTCTTCAGTGTGCAGAGATGTATTTGATTCCCTATTTAAAACCTATTTTAATTTTCACTTAATTGAAAGCATGTTAGGAGGGGATCTCTTAATGTCCAGTATGAACAGGAGGAATGATTACAGCAAGCAAAATCTGTTTCACTGTATGTGAACTGTATGTCAACTGAGTATTGTTTTAAGACAGGCTTGAAAAACTGTGAACCTATGCTTTAAGTATGTATGTTCACATTGGAAAAATGACAAAATAAAGTCAGTATACATACTAAACACACTTTCTTTTTGAATGTGTTCTTGAAGGACACTATTGTCCCATAATGCATTACACAAAGGAAATGGATTGTGGTAAAACAGCTTTGTGAACACAGCACAAAAAAAAATTAACTATTAAATATTTTGTGAAGTTTAACAGTTGAAGGGGGGTTTTTTTATACTAACTGCAAAAACAGTATGCTAAGACGTTTAGTATAGTGTATAGAATTAATATGTAGTATGGAATTGGGACACAGCATAATTGTCTACAGCCATGCTAGTAGCTTTGAGGATATTCTTTCAGCTAAATGGTAAGCATGCTAACATGCTCACAATCACAATCTTCACATGCTGATGTTTAGCAAGCAATGTTCACCGTGTTAGCATGCTAACCTTTGCTAACTGGCACTAAACACAAAGCACAGCTGAGGATGATGGGAAAGTCATTAGTTTTGTAAGTATCTGGTCATCAAAATCTTTAGGATACGTCATCTGGGAACTATGAATGTCTGAACCAAATTTTGCGCCAGTGCACCAATTAGGTGTCGAGGTATTTCACCGGAAAAAGAAAACTTTGACGGTGGCGTTGGATGAAAAGTCAGGGGATGAACAAAGTCATAGGATTTATCCTGTGGCCACCATGAATGTCTGTACCAAATGCTAATCCTTTCAATAGTTAAGATATTACACTCTAGAACATTGGATATCATCACCGATTGGTTTTCTCTTTACCCACAGGAAAGAAAAACTAATTATTCTGACAGATGAAAGTAAGAGAGGAAGCAACCATCGATTAGTAGGGACAATGGGGTGTACAATACAGTGTAATGACTCACAGTTCTCAGGAACCACCAACACACGAAAAACTCTGAATCGGAAAGTCTCCGGGCTACAGGCTCAGCAGAATGAAACGTGTCACATATCATCCTGTCTCATAACTGTCCCATCAATCTCTTTTTTTTTTCCTCCCCACCTAAATAATCTGAAAGCAACCCTCGCAGTGAAGTAGAAAGAGAGAAAAAAAAAAAAGAATCTCTTTGGTGATTCAGGCCGCAGGCAAGACATCAGAAACTAGACAGTCAATTTTTGTTTCACAGTAATCTCTGTGCTTCTACCTGTAATCTGTACAGTGAGACACAGGCTTGAAAATAAAGCTCTCCCTTGTTTCTGGAGGGCAAAATGCAATTTGTATACCTTCGAACAACATGCTTGTTCGAAGGCATACAAATTGAATTCATTGTGTGTGTGTGTGTGTGTGTGTTGTGTCTGGAGCTAATAAAGCTGATGGCACTTTGAGCTACTGGTTTGATTAAAGAGAGTTACTTTGTCTTCTTGTGCGTCTTCGCTCCCTCATTCTCATTCTGCGTCTCTCTTTCTCATTTCCTCTTTCCCTCTGCTCCGAACACTCAGGAAGGAAGGGATCAGAAGGGGAAAGAAAGGAAAGGGAGGAGAGGCGGAGAGAAGAAGGTGGGTGATTGTTAACCTTTATAGAGATGCCACTTTGTTGATTTTTCTCTGTGTTTCATCTTACACTTCAACTAATTAAAACCATCAAACACACACACATGCACACACACACATGCACACACACAGAGCTATGGGCATTTCTCAGTCTTCTAATTAAAGCATCTGTTTCTACCTGCTCTCCTCTTTCACTCCGTCGCCACAGCCTTCCTTTAGACAGGAGCTGGTTCATCACTTGTACATCTCGATCATTTACGAGTCCACGCTGCTTTTGCTGTCATTTTCTATGAAGATGCAGATTGATTCAGGTTTGTCGGTTTGCATCGATTTACTCCTTCCCCTCTCCCTCTCAATTTGTCGTCCTTCCTCCGCCTCTCCTCACCATCACCATCACCTCACCCAACTTCTCTCCCTCTCTCCCCCTGCTGGTGAAGAGGCTCAGCCGTCGTTTAGTGACCCCAGCGCCACGTCGCACGCCGTTTAGCAGACTCTTTTGGGAGTTTGGACTCCTCACTTCCAGAGAAGGTGAATCTCAGTTCAGCAGAAAAGAAAACTCTCCTCTGAAGCAAATGGAATTTTAGCTAGTTTTATAATGAGACATTAGCATGTGATAAGTGACAGGTACGTCAGGCAGAGCTGCTAAATACACTTATGAGTAAATCCTGTTAAATTATCAACAATAAAATAAGTGGTTTCTCAGCATTTATCAGAGTGCTCTTGTCACTTGACAGCCAGCTGCTAAAAAGCATCCACCAGGGTCTAATGTTTTTTTTTTGTCGTGGCTAACCAAAGGAGCAATATGATAAAAGAGGTTGTCAAATTTTAATGCTGACATCCATAAAAACACTAGAAATGTCTTTCTTCTTCTGGGTTCCACATGGGCGTGTGATATTCCTCGCTTTTGAAAGGGATTACATACACCTATATTTTTAACTTTTTTTCTTTTATGCAGCAGCTGAGAATGTAGAAAAGCTGAGTGTGTGACCGAGTTGAAGAGGCAGGTTGACATCCCTGTAGTCTGTAAACTGAGGCTGGACTTACGCTCCTGCAAAGATACACCTCTGCGGACCTCGCAGGGAAGCGCGTTATGGGTAACGGTAGGTCACAGAAGGGTGCAGAGGAGCCGACATACACATGCCTCCCGAATCTCAACAGAGCGTTGTGTGGACGAAGCACGCTGATTGGTTGGTCCAACTCCTGTCAGGAGGCGGGTTTGAAACAGAGAAGAAAAACAAAAGGTAAATATTGTACTTTTGTACCGTAAAACGTGGCATGTTCCAGCCTTAAAAGCTCGAGCGAGTGCAGACTGCAAAACTTTCAAAAATTTAGAGCTGCACAACTCATCTCAGGTTGTTTAAAGATTACTGAAGTTGGATGGGATCTGTGACCGGTGCAAATCTTAGCGATGTTCAACAAAAACCAGCAAGAAGACACTGTGCGTGTCCCCTGCCTCCCCCCTTACTCACCTCTGGTTTCCTGGTGAGTTCCTCACTGGATGCTGTTCATCTCCCATTTCAAGATGCTCCAACTACATACACATCTTGTTTCTGACTACGATAAAATCAGACTTGTCTGAAATATGGAGGCCTGGCTCTAGGGATGTGGAATGTCGCCTCTCTTGGGGTCTTGTTCACGAGTGAGGGCAAGATGAAACACGAGGTCGACGGTCGCGTGAGCTTTGGGTAATGACCGAAAAAATGAGATTGTGGATAAGTGGCCAAAATGAATTTCCTTTGCAGGGTGGCTCACCCTTAAAGATATTACTAGACATCCAGAAGGAGGTTAGAGTAGAACCGCTGTTCCTTTGCATGGTAGAAAGCCAGCTGAGGTGGTTCAGGTACCTGATCTGTTGCCTCCTGGACGTCTCCCCTGTGCAAGGGTTTTGGGCACGTCCACCTGGGATGAAACCCGGGACAGACCTAGGAAACACGGCAGGGATTACATATCCCATCTGGCCTTAAGAACGCCTTGAGATCCCGCAAGGAAAGAGCTAGAGGATGTGGCTAGTGAGAAGGACCCTTGGGCTACCTTGCGAAGTGACGGAAAATGGGTGGGTGGATAGAACGCGTCCGGGACACCTCACAGCGTGGTCGAGACGTGTCCTGGAACCACTCGACCCAAGCTCTGATTCCATGCCAAATTTTGTCGCAGATCTCAAAAAATGTTTCTGTGACAGGCAAACTGTGGCAAAAGTCGTGAAGTCTGCATTAGGCTTGAAAGTGTTACTATATGTCTGAAGTTAACCAGATACCAGCTATTTTGGCTGATAAGACTGAAATTTTTTCAGCTTTACCTCCTCCTCTCCTTTCATGTGCTGTTGTTTTCCTCTGTTGCTGTACCTCACCGGGAAAAATCCATAAATGGCCAAATAACAGATTTTACCAGCACAAATATTTGGTTTGTACTTGGATAGAAAGAAAATATGCCGTTTTTCATAGTCTGCTGAGCAACATGGTCGAAGCAAACTATCTTTTCAGTCAAAAATCCATAACTCTGCAGGATGTTCACTTCAACCAATCAGAAAGCAAGAATCTTGCCAATGCTCCCCTCCATCTCCCCGTGTCCCTCAACGATTTTTTTTTTTCTCCAGCAACACACACACACACACACACACACACACACACACACACCCTGCCGAGCAAGAGACTCAGGGTTGGCAGACGAGTAGCGCTGTCATTTGTCAGCCACATCCCAGAGGTAACATAAGGGATAGGCCACACAAGTGTGTATCAGTGTGTGTTTGTGTGTGTGTGTGTGTGTGTGTGTGTGTCAACTAAATTGGGCGTAGCAGTGATGTTGTATGGAATGATCAAACAATTGATCCAAAATTTTGTTTGATGCTTCCTGGCTTGAACTTGAGTAGGAGTGGGGGGAGGAGGGGACGTGAACAGGCAAAGGAGAGGGGGAAAGATGAGACAGGGAGGGGAAGAAAGAGGGGGGAGAGGAGAGGCAAAAAAACAAAGAAGAAGTGAGTTTTGGAAATTTTGAAGGAGACACTGAGTGTGATGCACTGCGCGAAGAGATCACAGTCTCAATCTGAATACATTTAAATACATTCTTTCTCTTCTTTTTAATCATACTCGCCGTGGCTACTGAAACGAGCCCAGTCTGCCTCATGTGCCTGAATATGTTATCTCACAGGCTGAGGTTTATTGTTTGGAGAGAGACTTTTGAATTATTGTACTTCAGGTAGTCCTGTGTAATACACTACTGCCATCCAGTGGTAAGACAATGGTATTACTCATTTCCAGTGGCCTCCTTACAAACAGTCTCTTAAGATAAAAAAAAAACTCAATGACATAGAACATGATAAAAAGGATATAATATTTTTCTGTGTTCAGTTTCTATGAACTCTGGACATTATTTGTGCTTCATTAGCACCCCTATTCCCCTCAAACACACACATATAGCTGCACAAAGACACTTAACTCATTATGAGAACACAAACTCATTCATATACACACACACACACACATACGCTCACACACAAACCGTAGTGGGCAGTGCAGCCCTAATATCATCCATTACGCTGTGATCTCCACTAATAGGCCACTCCAGTGGCAGGCTAATTCAAGAAACTGATTAGCATAAGTGAGCTATGGCGTTCATTAGCCTTATCAAGGATTCATAACGCAGACCAAAATGAATGGGATCCTCTACACGCTGTCCAAGACAAGCACTGAAGTCATTTACATAGACTGTGTATTCTCTCCACTGACACACACACATAAACACTTAGATACAGTACAGCAGTTGGATGTATTCCGTGGCAATTTTTGAGGCAATATTGCCTTCAGTAGGTAAATGGAGAGGAAATATATAAGTATAAAATGCAGCCAGCATAGTGGGCTGGAAACAACTAGTCTTTTTCTGCTAACATGGTGGTTTTTTAGCCTGGTATGCCTTATTTTATGTTTCAGTTCCTAATAGAGACTATATTCAAATGTTTCTGCATGCAGTAGTGAGAAATTAAAGATATATATATATATATATATATATTAAAAATGGATAACAATTTTGATTATATATAATAATAAGCATTTTTAAGTTTGTTGTTTTGGTTTTGCAGGACACAACTTCACTGTTTTGGTTCAGTCTGGCCGCTCTCATCAGCGTTGTTTCCAGCCACAGCAGGCAGCTGTTTTTAGTGAAAGAGCTCTGATAAACCCACTGTAGACAGACAAAGTTAGCAGCTAGCTGGGGAACACAGTGGAGGGTTTAGCAGCTGCAGGGCCAGATATTTCCCTCAGGAGTTGGAGAGCAAAACGGAGCTTAAAGTAGAGCTGAATTGTGGACTTTTGCGTTTGTTTGGTGGTCAGAAACACACCTCTAAATGAATGTTGCTGCTGGAAGTGTAATTAGGCAACTGTTCGCTAACACGTTAGCCATAACAAATTTATAAGTTGATAACATGTCATGCTGTTTTACAGCGGCATGTACTTCAGCGACTTAGCATTGTTCTTCCATAAAATACGGGGACTTGTAAGGGACATTGGTGCAGCAGCCATTATTCATCTGCTTAACAGGTTAGAGTAATACTCCCCATGATTAGTTAACTGATCTCGATGTGTAAAATTGGTGCAGTGCCCCTTAAACACTGGCTAAACTCGGACATTTTTAGATGCCTTTTCACATCGTAAAAGCTACAAGCATGAAAAGTAGGCTGGCTCCAGGCTAGACGCTGACTGGGAAGGTGCAGCGAAAGGCTTCCTGTGTTTTGGGTTGGGCTGCTGGAAAGTTAAAGACCATAAAATTAGTTTGGAGCAATAAATTCAACCAGCTGAGGGGGTTTGCCTGGACAATCAATTTTTGGATGAAGTTGCTAGCCATGCTATGCTGCTGTGGCCTTCATGAGTCAGTGTAATGCTGAGTGGGATGCACTGTGTGTGTGTGTGTGTGTGTGTGTGTGTGTAGGCATATTGACACTGGGGTGTCTGGCTGAGTAATGGGGGCATAGCAGAGTTTAGATGGCTTCTATCCTCCTTCCTATCCAATGCTGGAGAAGGTCATCACTCATACAGACAGAGGGAGAGAAAGAGAGAGAGAGAGAGAGAGAGAGAGAGAGAGAGAGAGAGAGCGAGCGACAGTGCTCATCCAGACAGGAAAGAGAGAGCGTGAACAAGCGAGTGTATGTGTGCACAAGCGAGAGAGCATGAATGAGAGAGAGAACAGAGCGATGGTACTGGGAGGGACAAAGACGACAGAAGGAGAATGAGAAACAATTGGTAGACAGAGAGAGGTGGGAAACGTGCATTTGTGTGCACTCCAGCATGCAAGTAAGACGAGCATTCTCTCTTTTGGGTGACTACAACTATGGCCTCCGACCTTCTGTCATGCATGTATTTTCACATTTTTTTTATGTGAAGACTGTTGTCAGCCACTAGCTCAACCACTACAAAAGCTCTAAAGCTTCTTTAAGCACAACAAACACTCCAGTCTGTGCCATCACTGCATCAAATCCAGACCACCTGACCACATAGTAATCACACTTCTTAGTTTCTGTCTAAATAAAGATTTTGGATGGGATTTGGTGGACAGATCATCAGAAATTCTCTCTTTTGAGTGGTAATCCACATCTTGAGTTTGTGCCATTGCTCTAGTTGTGCTTGTAGCCTTACTCGTTACGCTGCATTTATGTTCCAGTGAGAGAATCCAACACCAGAAGTTTGATGGAAACAGCTCTGCTTTCAATATAGTATATTGTCCGAAAATCAAATGAAAAACAAACGACCACAAGCGCTGCAGCTTTTCATTATCTTGTTTTCACTTGTTCAGGTTTGGTGGATGATGCAGAAGACGGGCTCCCACAGGCTTTCCAGCCTTAAATGGTTTCACTTTTCTTCTTTCAATAATTCAAAGAGATTAGTTTTAATATGTGTGAGTCTTTACTTTCACTGAACAGCAGAGAAAAGACATTATTCAGGTTGTGATTTAGAGACTAATCCTGGAGCTGCTCCACAGACAGTGAATAATGTAACGACTGTTTGGAGACTGACTGCGCAAGATTTCACTGGGATATGAGAACATTTGCTGTTTAACAACAGGAAGCCCCAAATACTTTACAACTCCTGTGAATGAAATATCTCAAAGAAGACTCAGAGTCTACAGCCATGCTATTAGCTCTGTGAGGCTGTACTCAGACACAGCAGTGCTTTGAGCTAAATGCTAATATCAGCATACTAACCTCTAAAAATGATTATACTACCATGCTGATGTTTAGTTAAATAAAACAAGTGAAATTCTGCAGGTAAAGTGAAACCTAACCACAGGTTCAGCATTTTCTGTTGGAAACAAGTCCCAGTGTCTTGGCTGAAACAAGGCAGAATAAAGTAGATCACTCCCTGTTGATCAAGCAAATGGCATATTTTCCAACGGCGGATGGGAAGTTCTTGTTGCTTTAAAGCGTGTGTAGGATTTAGTGGCATCTAGCGGTGAAATTGCAGATTGCAACCATTTGAATACTGCTCGCCTCACCCTCCCCTTACAAGCGTGTAGGAGAAACTACGGTGGCCGCGAAACTCGTGAAAAACACAAAAGGCCCCATCTAGAGCCAGTGTTTGGTTCGTCCGTTCTGGGCTACTGTAGAAACATGGCGGTGCAACATGGCGGCCTCCGTGGAAGGGGATCCGCTCCCTCTGTAGATAAAAACAGCTTATTCTAAGGAAATGAAAACATACTTGTGAATATTGTATTCCTTCAGGAAGTCACTGTGCCCAGCCAAGAAATGCTCCGTCATTTTTACACTTTGGTTTTTAAACTTTTATTTTTGATACTTTGGTTTGTTTTGTTTTTTAAACAAAATAGATAGACTGTAAATTTGTGTTACGTTTGGACAGAGCCAGGAAACAGTAGTTGTAGTTGTTTCCCTCTTTCCAGTCTTTAGGCTAAACTAGCATAAAGCTTTAGCTCCATATTGAACGGACAGTCAAAGGTGGTATCGGATCTTCTCATCTAACTCTTTGTGAGAAAGTGAATTTCACAAAATGTCAAACTATAATATATTCATATAAAAAAATAATATTAACAATAATATAGTTAATATAGGGTACATGTAAGTGATAATGAAACATAGGGTTTTTATTCCCTGAATAAATGTAGCTAATTTTTAGACGTGTGCAAAGAGTTCATTGTGAGCATAGAAAGTATGGCAGATTTTTGCAGATGGAGTTCTATGCAAAAACTTAAAAATCCTAAAAATAATGTGAATGAGATTAAAGTTTTGTACATTTGAGGCTGTGATGCCTTGTCAAAGGATGCACAAATGATACGATCAAATTACACAGTTTATATAATTAAAATATAATTTATTTAAGACATAATTTAGTCATTAATAAAATAGTAAATGTACATAAACAAGAACATGCGAGTTCTCACATACATCAGATATTGAGGTTCTCTGATGTAAACAATGATTTAACATACCCGTAATTATCATTATTCAGACGTTCATATCCATCCGTCACAAAATCCACGAGTTAAAACAAACCATAATTTTTTGATTCAAAGACAGAGGGGCGTCTGGGTTAAGACGAGCTGTCAAAAGAGGAAGGCACCACCCAGTCTCGTTGGACACTGTACTACATCGTCAACCGCTCCCTTCTTGATGGTCGGTCCAAACATTTCAGCGTGTCCGATGTTCCTGGCCGCATCCAGCGATCCGTGCCGACGGTTTCTACGGACCTTTGATGGTTGAGATTGTGATGAGAAAACCGGGGAGGGGAGGAGTCGTCATCAGACAGATCCAGTGGCCCTGAAGAACATGAGCAGGGAGACAGAGTGAAACATTAAAAAAAAATGTAAATACCAAACGTAAGACCAACCTTGTCTTAAAAACAGCTACAGAACTCACTCTGTTTAAATATTTGCTGCAGAAAAATGGCAATGTTATTCTTTGTCCATCTTGAATCAACTGTTTCCATGGTTATTTGAATACTGGTTAAATTTAATGACCCCTGGGCTTTGGAAACCCATTAAACACATTCAAATGTAGAATTTTAATTTGCACATGAAAAATACTCTACTTCGTTCCTGAAAACTGCTTTGCTGATATTTGCATTCGTCCAACAAAACTGCAATAATTACATAAAATATAACCAGCAGAACTCAAGTCTTACTGGCTGTGTTGCCATGGCGACTAAGAGCCATGAGTCGACCTGTCCTGTCCCGGCTCCTCCCCTCACCGCTGGGCTCTACTTCCTGCTGCAGTCTGTTACCTGTGTGGGCAGAGTCGTCATCATGTGGGCCAAAGGGCGGGCTGGAAGCAGCACGATCCTGAACCAACAAACCAGAGGACATGAAAATAAGAATGTGTGATTGCAAAAAAAGGAAATAAAAAAACAAAAAAATAAAAACAATTAAAGCTGTAACTCACTAACATAATTGTAGCTTTTGAGCTCACATGGTTGTTTAAGCTACACCACAACACGTCAGAAACCTGTGAGGTGTGTAAAGCCTGTACCTGGGGACGCTGTGACTGTTTGGCCAGCCTCCTCCTCTCCCTGGCCGACAGCAGAGGGGTCTTCTCAAGCTCGGGGGTGCACGGCACTGGAAAGGCATCGCCTAGGGGGTCTCAACACGCCGCGCACACACAACCAAAATTAGCCCCAGGGATCTCAACCACAGAGGATACACTGTGCTGTAGTAGCTTAAGAGTTTTGGCTGTTTGTGTGTTGTGCAGACATTTGACGATAATATGGAGTTTGGGAGCTTTCACATCTAGCAAGGTGAATCTTGATTCAAATAATGACAGTAAAAATGCCTTCATTACAACATCTGTACCATTGTGTTCTTACCAATGAAAGCACTTTCTGACTCCAGCAGAGAACCTCTTGCAGACCCCCCCATCACACTCCTCTGCAACATAAACAACTCTTTTCAAAACTCCACTCCCAATAGTTACAAGTTAGTTGTTACAGTACATATATTTGTATATATTTGTAGCTGAAGCACAGGTGCTTGATTAAAACCAAACCATTATTTCTTTTCGACTCACCAGATAGTCATTTTGCTGTGGTGGGGACAGGTCAAAATAGTCTGCAACACAACAAGGACATTATTTCATTTATTTTATTATATATTTTTTTTTACTACCTCAGAAATATCAAAAGCCATAGAGCCCATTTACAACTGGCATTAATATGTGATCTGCCCAAAAATCCACCCAGCAAGTCATAAGGTCACCTAACTCCGCCTCTTCCTGCTAGCTTAAGCAGGTACTGCAAAAGCCACATAGTAGCGGCAGCTAGCAAGTCTTTCCTTGTATAAAGTAAATTAAAAATGAATGATTCCTTTCCATGGCATCGTTTCTCTTGACTTGTGACTCCCCATGTTTGTTGACAAGTCAGTCATCCCAGTTTAACTAATATTAGCATATTGAGATCCAATCACAATGCGTGCAGAATCAAGATAACAACAACGCTTATTAATACCGGGTGCAAATACAAAGACCCGTGAATTGAATTCCATTATCCAGATACAGATCACGTCAATATCAGGTGTAAATGGGGCCATACAGAAGACAACAATCAACATCCACATTAGAAACTTTGTTCGCTAACTGTTGACCTAGCATAATATACCTGTAAGTCAACGACAATAAATAGAACAGAACAAAGAGATAAATAGGTCTTCAAAAAAAATGCAGTGAGCTCTGACCATCCTGGACGGTAGACCTCTGGCTGCTGAGCTGGTGATATGGATCCCTGTAGTCCCGCCTCCTGCTGCTGCTGGCCACACCCACTTCCTCCAGCTTAGGGACCTCACTGAAGCCCAGCCTAGACTCACCGTCTGACTCACACATACACATACAAACCGTCACAGTAATGTTGGTTTGCAGTAAGTACAATTGTGACTGTAAGACTGCATTACCTGTGTATTTGAGCTTAAGGGAGTCATGGATTCGCAGCAGGTTTCTGGAGTTCGGCCTTCGGACCGGAGCCTGGAGCCGCAGCCTGGCCATATCAAACACGTCCACCAGGGGACGCTCCCGATGTCTGGACAAATGAAAGACAAGAACACACGAACAAACACACACACACACACACACACACACACACACACACAAATGCTTACAAAACAAAATATATATTCAATTTATCAGTCACTCATATGGCACAGCAGAATCCTTACAAATCATGGCATGAACTAACAGCGTTAATTAGGTCATTAACGGCGTTAATTTTAACGCCATCCACAAACCTCTATAATATAGATCATTATATTATGGACAATATATAAAAAGGTAAATTGGCTACAGCTTGTCCATCTGATTAGTTTGTTTGTGAATGTCATGCATAATTTTGTCAGGAGAATCCTGTCAGCAGCAGCCTGAGCAGCAGACACAGACAGGTGAACTGCAGTCGCTCAGGTGAGCTCTGATGTCACAGTGAAAAGGTCATTCATTAAAAAGATAAAATAAATTAAAAATAAGTTAATGAGCTGATTAAAAAATTAGGGTTAAAGGGTAATAAAAAAATAGCAGGCGTTTGAAGATGGCAGTAAAATACTTGTGATATACTTGCTTTTTGTGATAAATATTATAAGGTTACAGTAAGAGTGATGCATCTGCCTGGGGCTGACCTGTCACTCAGAGGAGAGTCTGATTCCTCCCAGTCGCCCTGCTGCAGACGACCCTCCAGCCGTTTCTGTTCACTGCGAAGCTGCCGACGCAACGCTGACAGCTCACTGAACACATTGTGCTGGTCACCTGAAAACACACATACACACACACAGTCTACATCTGATACAGTGTTGTCACTACCAAAACCAATTCTCAGTACTAAGCTTCAACTACTAAATAATATCACAGTGAACCATTAAGTCAATGGTCTGGGAATTGTGGAACAACTGCCTGTTGAAACATTTAAACACTGACTGAACCAAACACTAAGACACTGCAGATTTGGCAAACACCTGGAAAGTCAAATTTAACTTCTTTGCTGAAATTACATTTTTAACTGCCTAGCTTTTACAGTACCTGCAGCTCGGAGCTGATTCCTGCAAGCAGGGACAGGAGGGGACTGGAGACCAGACAAAGAGCGCTCCTGAAAGACAGAGATAGAAAAGTGAAAAGGGTGTGAAAACAGAGACACCCAGAGGGAGAGAGAACACATTACTAACCTTTATTTATCCTGGGAAGAAGTTGCTAAGAAAAGTTTTTGTCAAATCAATGTGTGTGCGTGTGTGTGTGTGCGCGCGTGTGAGTGTGTGAGTGTGAGTGTGAGAGAGACTCACAGACGGGGGGGCAGTAGAATGCTGGCTATCAACAGTGGGGGCCTGGGGTGTACTGGTGTAGCCCATGTTTCTTCTGCAGAGTGGGGATTGGAGGCGAGGGCTCCCTGTGGACCTAAGAACACACAGCCACCCATTCACTACATAAAAGTTATAAAAATGATGGTTAAATTAAATTTTACTTGATGGCCCACTGTCTGTGTTTTGGTGTAATTCAAGAAAAAGGGGGAATATTAAGATGGCTACAGATGGTTAACAACAGACATGCTACAGGACAGTCTGCGTGTTTTAACTACATTATAAACCATTTGTTAAATGTTTATATACTGCTTACAAATGCTAAATAGGGGAATTTCAAGTAAAGTGTTGCCAGTTAAAGGTGATTTCACCCCATATTCAGCCATGAAGAAAAAGGAAAATCAAGTGTTGTAGTTAGTATAATTTGGCAGGTGATCTCAACAACAAAAGGTTTTCATTCAAATTAACAAAGAAAAATAATTCTTAAAATTCATAAATAATTCATAAATTCATAAAATAACTCTTGTCTTGCCTCAGCGGAGCAACACTGCTGCCACTGATCCTGCATCCTAAACAGGGGTGGAAAAGAGAATTTCCCACTGGGGTGATCAATATAGAATGTCAAAGCAGAAGAAATATTACTACTAAAAAGGTGATGTATGCGATTCTGGAGAAATCCAATACCATGACAAATACCATGACAAATACCATGATATAGAGTGAACAAGACACAAGCAAGTAATGTAACTAACGTTAGCTAGGTTGTGGGTTAGCAAACCGTCCCTACAGTTGCTGCTGTCAAGCTAACAGCCAGAGAGGACGAGACGGTTTCCCAGAGCCAGCACAGCAGCTCCAGACAGCGATACTCACAACTCTCCTGCTACTATAGCTCACATCACAACAACAGCATATCTTGGCAAACTAGAAAGTAAGCTGAATGTCCGTGGGCAAGTCATTTAACGTTACCTGACACACAAATCATGGCTGGAATAGTGTTCGAGCCACTTCGTGCCAACTATTCGCGCCTTTTCTTCTTCCACAAGCAAAAGACCACAAGCTGACAATGCCAGTGAAAAGCAGAGCAAAGCAGAACTTTATAGCGCCAGCTGCAACATCAATATTCTCATGAGACCGCTTATGAAAAAGGTAGCTGGTTTGTTTCTTATCCGCAGTGTTTTTCAAATTATTAATACAGACAACTGACCAGGTTCCCCCCCACTCATGTGCAGAACATACATGCCAGTTGATTGCCAGCTGACCAGCAGCTACGGTTGAGGCAACATTTCATCATGTGGATCATCATGTAAAATTATCTTTTGGACAACATTCAATGGCGTTATCAGGAAAGACGATAAGTTCCAGTCTTTGAGTGGTTACAGCCAGTGACAATAAAAATCAGACCATTTCTTAACAGGTACATGCTCACTAAGATTACAAAGCTAGTACTGGAAGTTTGCAGATTACTACTGTATGATAATTGTTGTATAATAATTATAACTGCATGGTAAAATATGTAATAGTTACATAATTTAAATGATATTGAGATTTACATTGTCAAAACTTCACAACTTCCCATTTTACACTTGTAACTTTTATGCTGTGTTCAGACTATCGGCGACAAAGCATAGGCTACAAGTCATTTTCAATGGAAGCCGGTGACATGAAGTTACAAACCCTACCCTTTTTTTTTTTTTAAAACCACGACAGTAACAAAAATAAATGCACCTTGGCAGAGGCTGGCTACATGAGCAGCAGGTATGTAACGTGCATTTTTAAACGCACAATGGCTAGCTGTGGTACTGTGTTATTTAGCTGTAAGTTAGCTGACGCTATGCTACGTCAACGAGAGATTGAGCAACACTTCAACGGCGACATAGCTTCTGGCCACGCTCGGCCGTTTTGTAGCTTTGGCGCCGGTAGTCTGAACACAGCATTAATGTCTAAACTGCAGCATGATGGTGCTTGTTGCCAAGTGGTTGTGGAGCCGTCAGTGAACTAACCTCCTCTACCCGAGCCTGCCTCTCCCTCTCATACTGCCTCCTCAGTACTGCGTTCTCCTTCTCTTCCGCTTCCGCCTTCTTCCTCTCCACTTCCTTCTTCTTCTGTTCAGCCAGCTGAATCAGCTCTTCATTCTTGGCCTTTTGCTGAGAGACAGAGGAAAGAGAGCGAGGCAGCAATAGATGAGGGAGGTACGAGAGGAGATGGAGGGAAAGACATTATCCAATACATTATTTTCCCTGTAGTCTATTATTTTTTAAATAATTACATGATCAAGTACAATTATTCAAAACAAGTGTAAACCCTGCCCATAACTGAGGAGTTTGGTTTTTTTAGCTCCTCACCTCCATTTCCTTTCGTTTCTTCCTCTCTTGTTCTTCCTCATACTCCCTCTGGATGCGAGCCCTCTGCTCCACCAGCCTCTTCTCCTCTTTCTCCTCCTCCAGTCTTGTCCGTTCCCTCTCCTCCGTTTTTTTACGCATTTTCTCCTCAATCTGTAAACAAACCAAGGTTAATGAACCCCATAAACCCCAAACAACTTTTACTTGCAGGTGGAAGGCTGAAGCAACTTTCTAGCAAGGCACAAAAAATATATACCTCTTTCTGATTTGTGCTGATAAACTGAAATTCACTTGCACTATTCTAGCAGCTAGCAAAATTTCTAGAGAACAGAATGTCCAAAGGCTGGTCGTCTGCCAGCAGAAGTGATGCTCAACAAGAAAGCCTACTATAAAAGATAGCCGGTAGAAGTAACACCAGCTGTTTAAAAGCAGTACCTGCTGTTTAAGGTAAGCTTTGTACTTGTCCTGCTCATGGAGCTGTTGTTGGGTGGGCTGGTTGGCAAACACATTGCCTCTGGCAAACTGGGGGGTTTGGACATGGGTGAAACCTGCAAAAGCAGAAAACATGAAGAAATTCTACACGAGTTGGACCAAAGAACACTTTTTTTTTTTTTAAATACATTTTCTTTCAAGTCTCTGATAAATCTCAATAAGCAGTAGTACCAATCTTTACTGCCATGCTATGGCAAATATAGTGTTCTGTAGTGTTAATTTCCCCAATTGAAAAGCAAATAGAGTATTTGTATGTAAACCTCAATGAGCTCTAGGCATTCATGGAGTCAGCAGTGCAGTTTATGTCCCTCTGTTTTCTTTAGATTTTACAGTGCTTTGTGGCTGTGTAGAACATATGATTAAAACAGTCCTCTTACTTTGTTTTGTCTGTTTTTAGTCCCATTGTTCTCTTTAAATCACCATTCAAATATTACATTTACCAAAGCTCCAAGACCTACTGCTGTACATATTTTTCCTCAGTGACTTTCACTGAAATCTCAGCTTATGCCTGTTTGTGTTTTTTGTCCCCAGTTTTGCTACAATACATTGAGAAGAAAGGTGTTTACATTACCAGAGTCACTAGTGTCATGGATACTGCACTCTGCTACAGTACCAGAGACCCTCTCATTGGGGTCAGGGAGCTCTGCCCGGCGGGCGGTCATGGCAGCCGTGGCTCTCTTCTGCCACTGCTCCGGGTTGCTGTAGGCCTCCTCATTCAGCTTGTGCATCTGGTTGAGGTCAGCTGGCAACATGAATAGGAGGTAAGTATGTGTAATTACGCAGTGAAAAAAAGTTGTAAAACAATAAAAATACCTTTCACAGTATTATATATAAAGCAGACACTATACTCGGGGACATACCGATAAGGTTTCCAGTGCTGTCTCTGAGTGGGGCTCCTCCTCCACCTCGACCCCAGGGCTGGTGGTTCTTCATGTCGACCTCCAGCTGGGCCTCGTAACGCTCCATCTCCTCCCTCTCCAGACACCTCCGTTCCTGTTGCTCCTGGATCTATATTACAGTATTTTCTAGGTTACATCAAAATCCTCAAATGACAGCCGTTATTCTCTACGAAATATTCTTTATCAGCAGCTAATTTTCTTCACGACAACATCTTCTCAGTGCTTTGTATAAGCGCAATTATTTCCAACTGACCCAGTGAAACATTGGGTAAGTCTTTGTGATTAAAATATATTACATTTATTTTTTTGTGAACCATATTACTCTCAAATTTATCAATATGCTTACTGTGCGAAACCAAATATATACAAAATACTGCAACCAACAGCCAGAACCTTTCAAACATAAAGATGAGATACATTTTAGTAATATGGTATTATCGGGACACCAAAACAATTGGTAACTGGATTTGAATTTTGAGAGTTAATGAGTAGCAAGTTCATTTTCACATATTAGTTCAACTTATCACATGTTGTCAAATCTAGGTTGCAGGTGTAACTCTTGAGCTATCAGTTCTAAAACGTATGAATGTATCCCGGAAGGGTAAAACAGAGTATTCAGGCACCACAATTCCTGAACATGGAATAGGAATTGGTAATAATACTAAATACTAATACTAATAATAATAATACTTTGACCACAGCGATTTAGAGTAACAGTGGCAGAATTAAGTTCCAACATCAGCCCGACAAACAACCAAAGTACATCAGTGATGAGCCACCTGGTAAAGAGCCTGTGGCGATCATGTGGCAAAAAAAGAAAAGAAAATGCAAGCTGAGGGGAGAAGTAGAGAGGAATTTTGTAGCTTCAGTATCATAGAGCAACTAGAGGAGAAAGATGAAGGACTGAGGTGGCACTGGGGTATGAAGTTACCACCTGAATAGGGGGAGATCTCACAAACACTTCTACTGCCGACTCTATCAAGAAATTTATGAGGATCTAAGGGTGTAACTTAACTTACACTATATCTTTTAGTCTTAACTACATCCATTTTACCTTGTTGTAAAGCTCACTGCTCCCTCTCCTGGAAGCCTCCTGCCAACATATAACAGACTAGGATGCAATTAAAGTTAAAAGTTACTTGCAACCACTGCCAAGTAATTGTTTGGATTTATTCTACTACAAGCACTAATTGGTCATTTAATCCATATACTTGTTGGTTAGGTTATTATAATACAGGTCATTAGACCTAAATATCAGGACTAGAGTTGCTTGCATTTTAGAGGAAAATTATAGTTCTAATGGATGATGATGGCAGTAGGGAGGCTTATCTGTTGAACCAATCTTGGAAAAGACTGTTTTAAATGTAGATTTAAAAATGTGTTTACCTGTTGTTTCAAAGCCTCCCTGTAGCTCAAAATCCTCTCCCTGGTTGATCTGGATCTCTCTGGAGGGAAAACCCTGACTTGCGAGTCCACAGTAGCAGCCTCATTGCTAGGCCTGACAGGAGAGATGCAGAACACACTGTTCGGATCTGACCAGGATTTCTGCCCTGTTGTGTGTCTTATTACATCTCTCACTAAAATAAGACGGTGTAGTCCCTCATTCGTCCAGGAGTGTTCTATCATAGAAAAGGTTTCAGTCGTAGTCATCTGGACACTGTTTTCAGAATCAAGACGTTTCGGCTCCCATCCGGACTTCCGGATGGGAGCTTCTTGATTCTGAAAACAGTGTCCAGATGACTATGACTGAAACCAGCTCTCACTAAAATGATATTCAAACTTACCAGACACAAGAAATTCCATTATCGTCACTAGTTAATTGTCCAATTTAATGGGGCATTAAAAGCCAATTTCTCTATCAGAACACAAGCAGGTGCTAAGGCCATGTCCATTCTGTTAGGTTAGAAATTATAACCTAACAAAACCTATAACAAAACACTGTTTCAGTGAATTAAGTTGACAGGAAACCAAACCACACCAAATGGCAATTAATAAGATGCCTGTGTCCTGGTAAAGCAGATACACTTCCTGCCACTTTGGCTTGGAAAGCAGGGTCAGAAAATGATTAGCAGCCAACATCAAAAGTACTAAAAAGCGAAGGAGATATTTACTGTATTGGAGGCTCAGGGAAGCTGCTTCCACTGTGCTGGCTGTGAGGGCTGTGGTTACCAAACTGGCTGGGCACAGCTCCCCCCGGTGGTACGTTCCAGTAGGACATGGGAGGGCCAGCACCAGGAACAGACAAGTGACCATCTGGACAGAAAAATTAAAACGCATGTTAGAATTATGACGATAATGCTGAATGTAGCATATTTGTATAGCCTACTACCAATATGTTCACTAAGTGTGACGTATACCGTAGAAAAAGAAAGTTGTTTTACTCCCATTTAACAGAGGAGACTAGTGCTTACAGTAGGCCATGTTTGGGTCAAGCAGGTTCCTGGTGCCATAGTAATGATGAGGCTCTCCATACGGGCTCCTGTAGGCTTCACTGAGAGTTGAAGGAGGATGAGGAAGGAACAAGGGGATTCTGGAGATACAAGGCAGGATATCAAATAATCAGTTGTTGTTATATAACAGTGTCTCATTGCAAATCTAAAACTTTCTGCAGGTCCTACTTTTCTGGCTGAAGATTTAGGTGTTCGGTATTATAATAAGACTTACACAGTAGTTGAAAGTTATTTTATACTGAATTTTATTTTTCACAATATCAAAAATTACATGTCAAATGACTGCCCAGAAACATGGCAAAAAATAACCACCTGTCAAAACTGCCTGTGACCACACTACAGAGTTTCAAGTTATAATCCTTAAGATTTTCATGTCCGCCATCCCTGTGCTGGATTCAAATTGTGGAGATCCACAGGCATGCATGCAATCAAGCGTTTCCATGTCTAATTTTATCTCACTGATATCACCCTCACTGTTCCGTATTCACTCTGCCGCAGCCATATTGGCGCTTTAATAAGTCACTTCTAATGCAAACCAAACATTTCCTACTGCTTCACATTAAAAGCGTTAAATTGGCAAAACACAGGGTGGCTTTTATTGTGAAACAGTCATAGGAAACGCAATGTATTTGTCACTAAAGTTAACGCTAACCACGATCGTTCAACAGCTACAGGCGACAGGCTGCACACCTCCAACTCCTCAGCAAAAGAACCAACTCTCTGCTGTTGTGTGGAAAACCTGTTGCACTGTGCGCAGCAAAAAAATAAAATAAATCAGTTCGCAGTTGCTTTATTATTGACTTCTTTATCAAAACAATGTGAGTTCGTCTGGCTGCGCTGTGAACAGATACACCAGTTGCTCTTCTGTTATGTAGCTGCTAAAAAAGGACTTATGTAGTATTAACCTGCACTTGCTGTTACCACAGTGACTGACCAGGACTGAATTCTTGAGGATTATATATGGTACATGAGGATTAAGTTCAAGGAAACCTGGGAGTGTCCATGGCTCTGGGGAAGGAGGGGGCAGCAGGCTGGCTGTTGGGAGACAGGCCTCCTCCCCCCAGCCCCAGGGCAGAGCTGTACTCCAGCATTGGGGACTGGAAGGCCACATGGGGCTGCTCAGGAGGAAGCATCTCTCCGCCTCTAACACCTATCTTCGCATTATCAGGTAGACGTCTGGACGATGTTTCACTTTCTCCTGTTGCTGAAGGCTCCAAAACCTGATGATCTTCTCTTCTGCACAGTCCAAATTGTCTGATTCGGTCCGGCTGATTTGTGGATAGAGACAAAATTGAAAAGATAAACAAATATACTGTAAACGATATATATTGAAAATCCCTTTGTTATCTACCCTTAACTCTAATTTCATCATTTTATGCTGCACATGCATTTCACAGTTATATTGATATTATCAGGGCACTTTGCCCGCCTTTTGGTGATTCAAATAAAAAAAAAGGAATAAAAATAAAATTTGCACTGCACTTGCACTCACTGTTTGCTATGAACAAAAATATTGTCCATGTTGGCCGAGACACAACCATCATTCACAGATTATGTTCTACAAATGTGGCTGGAGGGCAAAATACTCAATATGGTCAGTGAATTCGGGAGTTTGTATCCACCCGCCTGTGACCTTAAAGATAATCAACAATCTTCTTTAGCCAAACTAAATGAGAGTTTGCCAGCTGACCTGTTTCTCAGGATCATTTGCCCCCGTCGCAGCAACTTTCAGCTCCAAATCTTTCTCCCTGCAAACACGGACGGACACACACACACACACACAGTTGTTACAAATGCTAAGCATTTAATGACACTCATCCACAGGGATGTTCAACAAGTGAGCAAGTGGCGGTTCAGGGTTTTGCTCAATACCACAAGGCCTTTGACTGACACATTAGGTGTTGCCAGGATGGTAGCTAGCTGCCCATATCTTTTAATGTGCATTCAGTCTTTCAGGAGGTTTATCTATCATACATGATGATTCAAACACAAGACAGTTGCTTGTAGTACTAGAAAGTTGAGCTTTATCTATTGTTGCAGCAACTGCAAGTCTCTCTGAATGGGTCATCTTCCGGCCTAAAATGTTAGTATTTTAGGTGTTACATTGTACATGAAAAGACAAGAATCACTGACAATGTACCTCTTCTTGTTCCTGTGCTGTTCAGCTATCTGCTCCTGCAGCTCTTGTCTGTAGCGCATCTTCCTCCTCTGTAATACATCTTCTGTATCAGCTGCCCCTGAAAAGATGGGATACCAATTAAAAAGAGACCATCATTTCTTTTTAGTAGTTTAGTCTGAACTTGTCATGCCATTAAATGGGTTTCATAATCCATCACTTCAGAAAAGTAATATCTTTTTTCCTTTACCAACCAATAACTCTGAAAGGAACCATCCTTTCAGAGGTTACAATACATGTTCAAATTGATTTTGTGCATATTCATTTCTTATAAATAAATCAAATGCTGGACGTTTGATTTTTTTAAAACAAAATGTTCGGTTGCAAAATGCAAAACATCCTTTAACCTATTATAAGGCCAGTGGCAAACTCAGCATCCTCATTTTTGTTCAGTGCTCTCGATCTCCTGCCTTCTCTGGCAGCACTTTCTGGATTCTCCCTCTTCTCCCTGGGAAAAACCAAATAAAAACAGATTGAAAGAAAAGGATAAATAAGGACAACAACAAGTCAGCTATTGTATAACATTCTTCTAACGTGCACACATAAATGAACAACACAAAAAGGACAATTTTCTCCAGGTACCTGCCATCTGCCGTCTTATTGGGTCGTCTTTTCTCATAACTGGCCTCAGCCCCTGTATGTCTGCGCCTCCTGCCTTCTATCAGCTCCAGCTCCTCCTTGAAGCCCTCCTCCTCTGACTCCTGGTCCGCTGGTTTCCCCAGGCGGTCACGATACCTGGGAAGTACCGACGACTGCTCCTCATCCTCCTCGGGGCAGAGGGTCTTAACCTCAGCGAGGCGCAAAGCCCTGTGAAACCCCCTACTGTCCTCTGTTAGAGTGGCTGCATCTCTACGTGACGGGGGTCGCTGTTTGGGAAGAGCACCTGCCTGGTCTTCAAGCAGGTGCTGCTAAAGGAAACATGATCGTAAAAAAACAGGGTGTGAAGCTATCATCACGTCCACATCGACCATTTTAAGCATAAATGCCAAGTTTGGAGCAATCAAAGCTATAATTTAGTTTGTTTGGTTTGATGTGTTTCCCAGGCTTTTTTTGTCAGACATTACCCCCACAGCTATGTCAGACGAGCTCAAGTACCCCTTCGTCGACACTACCTGTGATGTTCTTCAACTGATTTGAAACTGGATATTATCTATTAAAGATACAAAAGTTGATTTTTTTTTTCCACACAATTAAACTGTCAGTGTTTTAAAATGCCAGAAGCTGATGTTTCAAACATTTAGAGATTCCTGTTAGCAATATCAACCATTTCTCTACTAAACTGTTGCAACTGTTCATCCATTATGTTCAGCTACCTTTTACAACTGTCATTACATTACTTTCAGCTAACTGTCTCAAGTGTTTATCCAGTATTTTTAGCTAACTATTTATCTCTTTACTTTCAGCTATCCAGTTTCACCATTTATCCATTACATTTAGCTATTCATTCATCCATTTATGCATTACTTTTAGCTAACTATTTCACTTATTTAACTAGTTTTCACTATGTGACACTTGTAGTCACAGAGTTAAGGTGTTATCACTGACTCAATATATGTTGTTTTTTTGTTTGTTTTTTTGTTTGTTTTTTAAATCAAATCGTAATTTCTACTTTGTAAAATTATTTGAGCTACTCCACTATCTTTCCATGTACCCTTTGGAAACTGCAGAAGTGGTGGTGAATCACTGATCTAAACCATAGCAGTTACTGCTCTTTTTCACAATGTACTTTAATTGAATTTTGTCTATGTTTTGGGAAACAAAGAGAGACCCTTTGGACCTTTTATTAAATCTTTATCCATAAAGAATGAATGAGAAAGTTAGCACTAGGTTTCTGTACCACTTATTCCTTCCAAGTTAGTCTGCTCTTCCATAGATTTTGGCATTCATCCAGTACTGAGGAGGAAGTTCAGTTATTTTCTTTCATTAAAAGCTGGCTACTAAAACAGTCAAGGTTTTTAAGTTTAAAATCGTGATATGCCAGCAAGAGTCAGATTTTTGTAAACATAATTATCCATCCAGTCAAAGACATCATTTTCAAATCAACTGACATCATGAAGTCATCAAAGAGAGACATTACCTTGACAGACCTCCTGTTATCAAGGTGAATTAATGGTCCAGGCTCGGAAGGGTCAAAGTGTTTTTTCTGTAACATAAAATGTTACTGTCATGATTCCAACATAGTGACTTTTATTCTTCCTACAACACTAATTCAACAAAAAAAGCAGTGTGCTAAAGCTAAAATCTAAAGCTAATAACTGCATTTCTGGTCTTTGAAATGGGACCACCACTTTTAGCCATATACAACATATTCAGTTTAGAAATGCTGACTTCAGTGGATCCAGGCCTGGATCGCAGCTTTTGTCTGTGTTTCAGTAATGGACTGCAAACACTACACACAGCTCTCGTCTGCTACAGCCAAACACATGAGTAAACAGGTTAAGTCCGTGTCACTCACCTGAGCCATGTAGCGCCTGTAGTCCATACGGAGCTCATGCTGCAGCCTCTGTTTCTTCCGCTCATACTCTACACCGAGGGGTAGACCTACACCGCAGCTCTCCTCTGACAAAACACAGCCATCAATTTTTAATAGAGACACAAGGTGAAGAGTTTCGTGCCAAAACAAGACAACTGCCACTTTGAAGAAACAACATCTACCCTGACAAACATTGCTCACATGACATGGGTTACTATTAATGATAAACTTAAGGTACTTGCAGATTTTTTTAATGAAAAGAATCTAAAACAAACAAAAAAAAAACATACTTAAAGAAGGAAAATTTGGGCATGTACTGTACCTTTCCCCTGTGCGATGGACTTGGGAGGGATGTTCTCCTTAACAGCGGATTCATACCCTCTGTGGGGTTTTGCCTGTCAGTCAAAAATAGAGGAATGTCACGCATTAAAAGATATATACAGTAAGATCACTGCGAAAGGGTCATCCCAGTACTCGGTTTATAACTTCACATTTGCAAACAAATACTAAAAGGGGTCAAATACTCAATACTTTTTATCAGTTACAGTCTAAAGCTTTTATAAGTTTCCACTTGTGTCCTTGGGGGGGTGTCTATCTATATAGTAAGTAGCCATTTATTCATAACCAGTTCAGAACTAATAACTTAACAACTATCATTCCAACACACCTTTATTTCCATGTAGGGAGGGTCTTGTTCTAAACTGGCTTTATCCTCAGCCACTCTGGCCTTCCGCTCCCTGATGAAGTTCTCCAGCTCGTCATCCATCTCCTTTTGGCAAAGTTATAAGCTGCAACCCAATTGAGAACACAAAATGCCATGATTGCTTATATTTATCACTACTGCAGAGAGAGCCAATTGTATACAGGTTTTATCACAACCAAAGACTACAGCAGGTGATTTCACTTGTTTCCTCCTATCTGGTCTCATGAGTGCTAATCAATTCAAATCACTCGCGAGCTGGACTGAAAACACACTATCGGCTTTGTACTGTTGTGAGACACTTTGCAGTTGACTTTACTGGTGCATTATCTGTGGAGCTGATGAATCCAAGTTGGGCCTTTCAACACTGTCTTGGGTGCCGTTACATTTAGTTTTTAAAGCAGTGGATAAAATACACATATGCACTTGAGGGGCTAACGTTACACATAAGTCGACTCTACATTTTTTTTACTACAGCACTTCGTCTCATATTGATTAACGGCCATGTCGGTAACGTTACTGTCTCTTTAATTTTCCGTTGTCAGGCAACCACAATTAACATGACAGCGTCACATTCCTTACATATAGCGTTACCCCGGTAACTGTATTAGTTTAGTGACTATAATTATAACAATACAATTATTGCGAGTATGACGAATAACAATAAGCTTAACACGTTGTTTGGGATAATGGTTGTTTAGTTGGTTAAAAGTAGCTTATAGCTTACGTTAGCTAGCTTGTTAGCTTTAACTGAAGGAAAGGCAAACCCAAAGTAAAGCCAGTAAGAATGACACAAAAACTAGGAAAGCTAACCTAAGCTAATGACTAGCTCCTCGCCCAGCTAGCGTTAGCTTTCTAAAGTAATTATCATTTTTTTTGTCGTTAGCATTAAACAAAACCTACCATTGAGCGCTGCTCGAATGTGACGTTACTAGATAAGGCAATGTTTGCTAGCTTGCAAATGTTGGCGGCGCCTTGGTCGTCTTCTTTGAGCCCAACATCACAAGCAAGTGGATCATAATATTGTACTACTTCCGGGTTTTGTATCAAAATAAACCCCCGTTTGAGAAAACCAGTGTCCTTGGGCCCACCGTTGTAACATTGTCATATCTCAGCTGGTTATACAATTCTGCAACGCTGAAAGCATTTGATGTGTCTGTGTGTTAAAAGGGCCCAGACAGCAGTTAACTGGAATTCAGCCAAAAACCAAAAAGGTATTTCACAATGCATTCATTCCTTTATACTTCTTCATCTTCACAGATATTGTGATTTGTCATTTTAGATGACTGGTGTGACATATGTGGCTTATTGCAGCATCACCTTCATTTTGACATGCATATCATAGGCAATATACTGTGTCATGATACTATCAGGGACTTACCCTATGATTATCCATTCCCACCCGAAGTTCAGTGCTACTGTGCTGGACCTTTATGTAGCCCCATTGCTGTGTGTGTCAATGACTTTGTGGGAATTTCAGTAAGTACAAACCTATGTGGGCAAAGATGTGATTTCCATTGGGGGTAGGGGGACATGTTTCCCCCGTGATATCAGATATTCTGTTCAAGCAGGCATACTCAGGCAGTCAGTTGTTGTATGTGAAAAGCTACATGATGCTACAACAATTTCCATTTTAGAAACCTGAATACATCTGTCACTCAACATGCCCTTTCAGGCTGACGATAAGGTTTACCCTCGCTTTTGTTTACTACTACAGCGCTGCATGTCAGTCAATCAATCAATCTGTCTCACGTACACGGAACATTGTATGTTCTTATTTTGAAGGCAAACTGCTACACTTCCTGTCTTTTGACGTACTCTCTTTAGCTTGACATAGCGCGGCTCAGCTGTCTAGCATAGCTTGTTAGCGAGAGGTAACGCAGCATTGCTGACGCCCGGAACACATGTTGCATTCATGTCCTGGGAAAAAAAAAAAGGTTAAAGCCTGAAACCTTTTGCATTCACACTTGTCTGTTGTTTGGAGAGAAGAAGAAAAAAAAAAGAAACGGCGCCTCAATCATTAAAATTTTTAATTTAATTCAAATTGCAGTAATGTCTTCACTGCTGCTGACTTTACTAATTTTCTTGTGCATTCAATTGTTTAAAATGTAATATATATATTTATTTATTTTATGGAATTGTCTCTGTGCGCATTATCTTCAGATTACAGTGAGGTGTAATGAATGTATTTGAACTTTTCTTAAGTACATCCTGACTAAATTTTATGCTGTTCAGTGTTATATTTATTAATATTATTAAATATTCATATTTTACATTTATAATATTTATGTTTAATATTTAATTCTAGTCAATCTTGTAGTTTCAAAGACAATTTTAAGAAATTCAAAATGCCACATCCACCTTTTGTTTGCAATTTATTGCTTATATAAATGCTCTAAACATTTTTTTTGGTAAAAATAAAATCTATCAATAACAATCATAAATAAAATCATCACAATGACTTTTACATAACATTATATTGCACAATGATAAGCCTTAACAAGAATCACAGAACACAAGTGTTGTTGCTCAGGTTGTGTGTAGGAGGAATGTTCACACTGGTTGCCTTTAGAGGGCAACAGAAAATCTGAACTTCACCCGTCTTTGCTGCATTTGCAATTGAGGTCTTTAGATGATCAGCTCTACAAATTGATGACCAAACAATCAAGCTGTTCACTTTCACAAACTGTTACTCTGCTTGTATAGACCGCCATGATTTACACGGGAACAAAATATTTAATCTCAATTTGTTGTGGCACGGATCTGACGTTTCTGTGCCATTGAAATAAGAAAAGTAACAGTAGAAGTGGGTCACATAATGTCAAAAATACAATTTGTTCTTGTGTGAATGTGGACTTTTAGGTACAAATGTGATCTGTTTAGACTGCTGCCTAAATAGGAAGAAGTCAGACTGTGGTTTCTCCCTGTTCAGACAGACAAGTTCAGATCTGTACCACAACAACGTCAACCATCAGCGCCTTCCAGTCTGGTGTCAGCCCGGCTTTTCATCATTTCACAGCAGAGTTCTACCAGCAGAATCAGCACGTGTCTCCGTTCTGACCAACACAGCTGCTTTCTGTCTGAGGTTTCACCAAAAGGCCGTCTCCCTGTCCAGCTTGGCAGTTTATGATTGGTCAGCTACAGAGAGGCCTAAAAGATCCAAAGACTCCGTGTGTGTTAAGTGATATGTGTGTGTGTGTGTGTGTGTGTGTGTGTGTTCAGATGTTGTCCACTTCCGCGCTGAGTTCAGGGCATACTTCCTTGAGTAACATTTCCATCAGTACCTAACGGAGACAGTGAGACAAAATAATTCAGTTTGAGGCTGTAGTTACATATTAGATAATTAAATCTGTTTTTATAACAAAGATATTGTTTGACATAATATGTATTATTCTTACATAGAGAAGATGTTTGTTGGCACTAGCCTCCTGCAGGGCATTGAAGATCTTGATGATTCCATAGCGGGCATTCTGCTGGCCAACTAGATTCGCTAGTGCATCTGATAGAAAAGATCATATTGAAACAAAGTAAAGAGGTCAGACGATTCACATTTCAGGTGTTGATAAATTTAAGATCTACAGGTCGTGTTAACGTTGCCACCTGGGATATTGTCAAGTAGTTTCTGTTGAGCCCGTTCCTTAGTTTCACTGCGTTCAGTGTCCGTTCGGACCTTGACATGTGGTGCCAATTTCCCGTTGGGCCAGAAGGTGTCCCTGAACACACTGATGTAACACACCAACATCTGTTCACAGAAGATCCAGTTTACGGTGTCCCGGATCTGTCTAAAAGAAAGCACAGAAGATATCAGCCTCACGACTGATCTCAGAAAAACATACAGTCAAGTACGAGTGATCACATAGTTACGATCTCTAGCATCGTAGAACAGGTTAATAAAACACACCAACACGCTCACTGGAGATCCAGTCTCCAATCTGTCAATAAAACAATACCAGGAGGTCTCTCGTGTGCTGTAACTGGTAGGCTGTTTGTTACCTGCAGTAACATTACCACAACAACAAATCTCAAGTCAGCTTGTTACTCAAATGAGGTGGCAGAGGCACCGTGAACAAACGGAACAAAGGCAATTCTACAACGTGTTTTGTGATAACGCTTCGTAGGCTGCATTCAAATGATTCAAACAAATTATGTGTTAGTTGTTATTCATTAAAACTGGATTTTTTATTATTTATTCATTTATTTTTAAATGTGACAGCGCCCAAAGCCATAGTTAATTAAAATGCCAACTTGCTAGAACTTACTTGTTGATAGTTCGTCCAAATGTCACCTGGACTAGTGCAATTAGAGTCTTCCTCACCCACTTAAACACTGAGCAGACAGGCAGACAGACAGACAGTGAGAGAAGGAAACTGATCAGATAAATTCACTCACATGCAGTTAGAATTCATGATTTGGTCCCAAAACGCACCTCAAACAAAAACAACGAAAGGTGTAACCTCATTGTCTGCCACAGAGATAGATTTCTAGTTTCTTCATATAGGCCTCTGTCTCTTTCACGCAAGACTTTTGTATTTGTATATTGATATAAAAATGGAAAATGCAACAGTGATTAACAGCACAACAGTGCGCTACTCACTTCCTCTGAGCTCAAAGATCTCTCCTATGAGCATGAAGCAGGGTTCGGCCAGGGCGTCTCTCCTCCCGTCTGCCTCATCACCGTAGTCTGACAAGTCACTGTCATCGTCAGCCTCCTCCTATAAACAACAATTACACACAGCACACACACAATCCGGGTGAGGATGCACGGCAGCTCGAGCGCTGAGACGCTCCACAATTTCCTGTTGCTTTCCCAGTTGTGAATGAATGTGTACCTCAGTATGGGAGAAGAAATCTCCAGGTAGCCTCTCCAGGAAGGAGGCCAGAGAGAAAGATGATTTCTTCTGGACTGACATCACCTTCGTTGAAAACGTTGAATAAGATATCATCACTATACACTGCTCTAATAGGCCACAGCAATGAATGACATCATCTGGACAAATACAACCTTCAGGAAGGTCATTGTATCGTTGCTGTTAATCTACAATACACCAATATACCCACACAATAAAATATTATCACTCATTACATTCACAGGTTTGTGATTTCAGGCTTAAGTAACAATAAGAAACTGTCTGATGCAGTAGAATAGGTATTTGTCAAGAGAGTCTGCAAGGGACTAAATAATCACATCTTAATGCGTCATCATGTATTGAGTTAAAAGCAGCTCAATACATAATGAATACATTTCACAGTTTCCCTTAGCCGCTGCGTCACATGCAGGTATTTTAACCATTCGGTCTACTGGAAGGAATTTCAAAGCCTCAACTACTAAATCTGATCTGAAGGAACAAACAAAGCTTGTTATTGCACGTGTTCGTTGTGATGAATATAAGGTTAAATCAAGCACAAAAACATGACAACAAATCATGTGGTAACTTTGAGGCAGAAGGAAGGAGTTATTCTATATTATACATGTTTGTATGACATATGAAAATAGCCAATTTTAGTAGCCGTGTCTTATTTGAAATGCAAGTATGAGAAATTGGTTACCTTGAGGTGCTCTGGGGACGGGCTGAGGAACGCATAGAGAGCCTCTGACTGGCACAGTCGCTCATCTGTCAGCAGACGCTACGAACACGAACACACACACACACACACACACACACAGAGAGAGCTGACGTCATCATGGTAGGCATGGCAGGTATCATAAACTAGAAAGAGGCAGTGTGAGCATAGAGCTGGGTGTTGTTCTCCAGTGCAGTGGTTCCCCACCTTTTTGTCAGAGCTATTTCAGCCAGTTTTCCATTACTTTCAGCAATTTCATGCTTTCAGCTTTCATGCACTCTTAATTGCAACACATGGTGTTTAGGTGTTGTAGCTGACTCCATATGTTTTTGTTAAATCAAATTGTAATTTTATTTTTCCAAACTAGTTGAACTACTTCACAGTCATTCCATGTACCTGCTAGCAACTGCAGAAGTACCCCCTGGGGTACAAGTGCCCCAGAACATCTGCTCCAGGGTATTCACATTTGAAAAAACTTTATGTTCAAGTTAACAAGGGTTTACTTGTAAGTATAAAGAGAAGCTCTTTTAAGTGTAACTATTACAGCAGACAGTGGAAAAGGCACGAAGCACCAAATTATCGTCTTGTCAAGTTAATAGTAATATTAGTCAAGTGTAATACTGCCTTACAGTATGTACTGTTTGCATGTTTACCTGGAGGAAGGCATTGAGCTGTGTTTTGCTCTTGTCTAAGAATTTCTGGTCGATGGATTTGAAGGGCAGTTTACTGAGTGACGGTAACTGGAGTTTCTTCAATGATGGAAAACACTGAGAAAGACAGACACAGAGATTGAAATGTGATTTCACAGTAATGAGAGATATGTTTTCCATATGGTTTCCTTCATTTTAGATAACATAGTATAGTGTATTAACAAATATACAGAATATTTACTGACTTCAACACTTCAGGCACCTCTCCAGATCTCACTGCCATCAGATTTTATCTAAACCAATTTATGTTGATACAGTGAACTCATAGTGGGGGACTGGAAATGCTGCAAACGGACTCCAGTCTCTGCTTTGTATGGTGTGTAATCTGCAATAAATCCATCATCAAATCAGGAGAGACTGTGAGATGTCTTTTCTTTTCTTTTTTTAAGTCTTTCTACGGCAGTAGAAGTGGGGAGTTTCTTCCCCAATGCTGCAGTGACATGCAATTTGCTCTAATGCGGGGGGGGGTGAAGTATTGGAACAGCAAGGCAACAGTTAAGACATTTCTCAACTAGTGGTAATGCAGCATAACCGTAAAAACACGGGAATAACTGCTTCCTGATGTTCAGAAAGAAAACATACCCATGCACGTGCAGGTTCGGTGTTTGGTGTTACCTCAGTGAGTTTGCGGTGCAACATCTGGAATTCAGTGAGTTTCCTCTGGACGCTCCAGCGACTGATGGCTGTCTCCTCTCCTTCTGCCAGGCTAACACACACACTGTAACAAGCTACTGTCTCGCCACCTTCCTCTGTAGCCTGGAAAACACACACACACATAGTTTCACACACAAATGTCTAAATGACCACATAATTAACATGAGCGTCATCTATCTATCTAACAACCATGAATGCAAATAATGCCTGCCACATCAGGTGTAGCAAGGTGAAAGTTAGGTGGAGACTTTCTCGTTACATGATACTCTATTTAGCTGTGTTTGCATGTGCTGGTGTACTTAATTTTTACTATCCCAGACGCACGACGCTTAGATCCATACACAAGAATGTTTCTATACTATAGTTGTTCTGTGTGGACTGAAGGCACACTACGCTTTGCTGTTAATGAGATCAAATGCACCCCTGCACACTTATATGTAAATATGTTGCTGCATCTTAAAAGTCTGGATGCTTTTACACTCAAATTTCATGTATTTTCTGCGCCTCCAAAAAGCATGTTGATGCCAAGTGGAAGTCATCAGAACACTCCAGGAGCTCATGTTCTCCACTGGAAATCAGCCGGCTAGTTATGGTTAGCTTGTTTCTTTAGCATTAGTAGAATCGCCCCTTTATTTTTTGTGATAAAAAGAAATGCAGCAAAAAAAACAAAAACATTACCTCAGCAGTAGTAATAGTAGCCCTCCAGTGGCCCAGGTTTTCACACCACCAGTCAGTCCTGGTGATATGTTGCTGGAGCTCACCATGTTCTCTCTCCATGGCTCCTATCTCTTCCTTTAGTTTGCTCACTATCTGCAATCACACACACACACACACACACACACACAAGAGACAGATTTTAACTAGCATGCAAATCATAGTTCAATGAAGAAACAACATTACGGTGAATAACAATGTAAGGTGGTTTTCAGTTCAAAGATGTTTTTAAACCTCATCAAAAATGTGTCATGAGTGTTGTGGATATTCTTTCACATTACTCAGATTCAAAAACACAAAGTACACAAACGTACAAGAGCAGGTATATGGGCTTTTAAGCAAATCAGATGTGCTAAAATTGGCTCTTTATGAGAGGATCAATTCTATTTAATTAATTAAAGTCCTGCTTTTAAACGTTAGAAGTGAATTGTGTCTGGTTCTGCTCGAGGTTTCTGCCTGTTAAAAGAAAGTTTTTCCTTGCCACTGTCGCCAAGTGCTTGCTCATGGTGGGATTTGTTGGGTCTCTGTAAATAATATTATAAAGAGTACGGTCTAGACCTGCTCTATAGGAAAAGTGCAATGAGATAACTTCTGTTATGAATTGGCGCTATATAAATAAAATTGAATTGAACTGAACTGAAAATTGAATTCTGATTTGACCCCAGGGTGTGTTTTGTCACATTTGCCTGTAATGTGTTACCTTTTTGTCTGGTTTGGGTGCATTCTGGATAGAGCCCAGGGCCTGTCGCTTGTACTCCAGTTTGTCGTAGAGTTGGCGGAGTTTCGTAGCAGCATAGCTGGCCTGCTCATTGATTCCTTTAGTGCCTTCATCACACACCTCCTCTCCTGCGTCTAGACCCTGACACTACAGAATTTAAAATATATATATTTATTCAAATGGATAGCAATAGCAGAGGTATACAAACATACAAATGATCAATTTGAGTATCTTAACGGATGACCATTTTTAATCAACATTGTGTATGTCTGACCCCTTCCTCCTTTTCCTCCGTGCTACATTGTGATTGGCTATGGTGCTCGTCTCGTCTGATCAGCCTATCGTAGAGGTCAGAAACCAGGAAGGAGGGGTAGTAACGCTCTCTCATCGTCTCAGCCACCTAGAGGGTGTATGAGAGCAACAGAAAATGCTTTATTGTCATTGTAGAACACTTTGACAATGTGGAACATAAGCATACCATTGTTACTTGCACCTCTGAATAAGCAAAGCTCAAAGTCCCTTTTCTCTGTTTAGTAGCAGTGTTCCCACCAGTTCTTTTGACATTTCTGGAGGAAGACATTTTCCACTATGGCTGCAGTTAGTTAGAGTTAGTTAGAAGCAAAGACAGCAGTTACCTGTTCCTGTAGTCTAACAAAGACTTGTGTTCCTCTGTTCCCCACCAGACTCTGTTGGATCTCCTTAAGGAGAAACTTTTCCACCGGAATCTCCCTGCTCTCCACAAAGAACTTCTGGTAGATTTCCCCTACGATTTGGGGCACCTCATTCTGTCACACACACACACACACACACACACACACACACACACACACACACACATTAATAAACAAATTACCAGTTACTCATGTACTTTTTACACACATTAATGTGCTTCACTATACCACTGATGTCACAGTACAGAAATATCCAGTATCCAAGTGCAAATGACAACAGCTGACACAATGTGTATTCTGATGTAAAGGAACATCAGTACCAACATTGTGCAATGTTGTGTGATAACAACACCCAGGCTCAGCACTGGTACAGCACACTGCTTCAGGTAGTAGAAAAACACTCATTAGTATATCACTATTCCCCTAATACTATATACTATAAGCAGGGTTGGGCTAAGCCCTCTGGAATGTGTGTACACGTCACCTTGTTGGCAGTTTTCAGTGTTTCCACCAGTTCCCAGAAGCTTATCAAAGCTCTCTTATCGACTCTCTCCATGTAAACTCTGAAATGCTCCCTGTAACCTGGATTACACATGATGTCATCAAACTGGAGAATCTGGATGTGAGGGGGAGAGAGAAAATGACAAAACATCAGCCATGCGGAGCATGCTTTAATCCAAGCACAAACCCTCAAGCAAAGTCATGCTAAAGCCATGCTCCTTACAAAGAATGTATCATTCAAAACTATCAGACATAATATTCTAAAAAAATAATAAAAATAAATAAAAATCTGATTTTCAATGATTTGGCAACTTGACAGAAGTTTTGCAAGCTTCTTTTCAATCCAGGACCACACCAGCTGTCTCACAGTCCACATTATGAGTCTTACCTTCTGACTTTGAGGCTCATCGCTGTCGTCGGCCCCTCCTTCCTCATTGTTTTCATAGTTTGGTCCACCGAGTAAGCGGATCCGTTTCTCACATTGTTTCTTAGCAACAGTCAGTTGATTGATATATCGTTTCATATCTCTGGCCCTGAGCAGGTCTGCCTTCATGGCTGCAGACTCTTTACCTTTTCGCTCTTAAGAGAGAGGGAAAGCAGTGGTTGAAAGAAAAGTGTGAGTCATTGGTCACACAGTAATACACAAGAGCACAATTACCTGGTGTGGAGCCACTGATAGGTACTTTCAGCAAAGTTTTGTAAACCTGATACCCATAAAATGAATGTAAATCTCAATGAGTAAGAAAGTAATACTGTAATAGAAAAACATAATCTGTGAACAAGAAAGGTGAACAAGGGTGAAGTCATGGATTAAATTATCTTGGCTCTATTAATATATCTATGTACAACAACTTATTTTCACTCTCAGGTCTTTGTTTGTTTTCAGCCACACTAGCAGCATGGCTCCATGGATGGCAATGCCGGTACTTTGAAATGAGGGTAAACTCTGTGCCTAAAGGCCACCTCGCAAGTGACTGACACAGCTCAAAGGTCACGTCAGACCTGACCACCCAGTTCTATACAAGGGACCTTCAAAGTCGTTGCAGCAACAAAGTGGAGAATTGCACCACTGTTGTAGTCACTATAATGAATATTTTCCTACATGGTGTATTAACAACAGATCAACTAGCTGTTTAGCTGCAGTGGATTTAAGGAGCCAATTTTTGGCTAACACCACAATGCTTAAATTTCCACATTTTCTGTTTTGTGTAATCACTTTTTGGCCTTTCGGTCATATGGTGAGAACTGTAGTGTCTCTGTACCTTTCTGCTTCTTGAGCTGAGGCAAGCTGCTGATGGTGGTGGCATGAATAATCTCTACCACTATCTGATACCTACAAAGAGAGATAGAGATGTTAAATTTCCATCAGTTGTTGGAATCAATCAATAAAATCCAAATGGGCTGTCTTAGGATGAATAAACAGAATACTACTTAAGTAAACAAGATATAAATACAGTATGTTGTGACACAATGGTAAAATTGTATGTGTACAGTAATTCTAAAGCAAGCACAACATATAGTAGAGTATGTAAACATGGAGGTAACTGAGTCTGAAGTTCTGATGTTTACAGAACTGATAAAATATATCAGGAACAAGTCAGTGTTGAGCCATTATTTCTCAAAATCACAAGACAATACAGCAGTATCATATCTACCCTGCATTTAGATTTATTGCCGCAGAGACACTGTCTGTTCCCATGGTAACCCCACAGTAGCAAATAGACAGGTGGTTAACACTGTCTGGTTAACATTTTTTTCTGTATATCCACACAGTATGGTTCATTGTAAATACAGGATAGTCTCCGTTTAATAAGGCAGTGCAGGGTGAGGTGCAGGTGTACATGTCTGTGTGTGCTGTTAGTGTCTCGCCTGAGTTGTTTGAGGAAATTGACATCAGCAGAAGTTGATATGAGTTTAATGAAGTCTTCATAGGAGGCAGCGTAGGTGTAGGCTTTCTTCTGCTGCTCAGCCTGCTGCTCCCTCTGCTCCAGCTGAGACAACAGCATCCTGTTTATGGAGTCTGGATCGCTCAGCACTTCTACCAAAGGCTTCAACACTGCAGCACACAGACACATACCACCACAAAGATATAAAGCTACGTATAAATGGAGAAATCGACGGAATACTGGTAATTAAGTCTTCTAGAGACAGAATAGCAGCTATCGTCAGTTATTAGTTCCACCTGAGCGCCCCCTGCTCTGACGAGTCACAGTGTCTGCTGTGAAAAAAAGGTCTATTACTGACTTAGATGACACAATACTACTACACAGGAGGACAGGACACACACACACACACGCAGCGACAAAAAAAAAAAAAAAACAGATGCACGGACAACATTAGTGGTTTTCTGACAAGACTATTAAAAATATAAAGTAGAAAACATATTTTGTCTAATTTCTTAAATACATATTCTTATCTTGAAGACAGAGATGTTGCATTTGTAGCAAATGAGCAATAAAATAGTTTTATTAAATTAGCCTCAGTTGTTACAACAGACATTTTACCTTTATCACAAAATAACTGAAGACACTGTAAGCGTCATGATGTTATCTATGTCCACTTTTCCATCCATCATTGTCAACAGTTAAATGGTAACAATAGACCTTTTTCCACAGCAAACGTTATCGCTTGTCCTAGCAGGTGCAGCTAATAACATTAACAATGGCTCCATTCCATTTGAGTGACCATAAAAGCCATGCCAGAAGGCAAGCATGCAAAATACCAGGGCCTTGTAACTGGAACACCTAAATGGAATGCAGCCGTCATGTTATTATTTTATCTTATGGCTTTTTCTTAAAAAATAGAATTTGTTGTAATTGTTTAAATTATTTTTGTATTTTATATTTTGTATTTTTTTTTACTTGTATTATTGTTTTTACTGTAAATATTTATAAATAAAATTATTATTAGTAGTAGTAGTATTGTTAATTACACCTGTGCTTCTCCTGCTGCTATCAAAATGTCTACCGTGAAAAAGGTTTAATAACTTGTAATTTGGGATGTCCTGAGCAAATTTTGATTTGTTTCAAATCAACTTCAGTCCATTTCTTTATTTTCCCACCATAGTATTCCCTTAAGTTGTGAGGACTATAGTGGGGCAAGAACAACGGATGTCTGTCTTTAGAGTTTGTGTTCACCAGGTGACCCCAAATACAGGTACAATATAGTGTCTAATACAGTACTTGTACACACACACACAAACACACACACACACACACTCGCAGTACCTTTAGTAGTAATGACTTCTGTGAGGCAGCAGCGTAGTGTATGTGACTTGGCATCCTTTTGTGGCAGCAGACATAGCAGCAGTATTCTGGCTACACAGCGGAGGAAGGCCAGCTCTGAGTCTGGACTGACCAAACAGGGATGGAGAGGAAAGGGCCGAGCACACTCCTCCGGTCTGGATACACACATGAAAGAGACACGGATTAAGACTGAGATATAAACAGAAAGAGACAGGGTGAATTTGAAATGTTATTCTGGCAGAGCTAGATGTCAGATGATATTATACGAGATGCAACTTCATTGACATAGCTAACACTGCCATTGTTTTTCATCCTTCAGCTGTGTCGCATCTCACCATCTCTGCTTCTAAAACTTGACTGAACAAGACAGACACGCTCTGCTACTTTGTTCTTAAGCTCCCTGCGAGGGAGGCCAGACATCGCAGTGGTGTGATCAAATCATAAGTCTCGCCTGACTTGCCAGGATAATGGAACCAGATGATGTGTGAATCATTACTCTGTCTGTAAGTGCACCCGGCAGATGCTGCCTGGAGATGAAGGAAGTGAGTGTGGAGGATTTTAATGTTATTTACGCTGTACTGAATTGCCATAATTTCAGCCCCTCTGCACACATACATTTATGGTGCTGGGTATGGACACTGGTGGGAAGGGAAATCTGTCCAGTTACAAATGAAAGCTGAAACATATTTTCTGTTAAACAACATTGAGTCAGAAGGCTGTGCAATGGAAGCTGTATGGACACATTATTTTACTTAAATGATTTGTGGGGACACCTAAGCATTAACTGAGCTAATGCAACTTTAACTATTTACAATTATATTATATTTGTGTGTGTGTGTGTTTGTGTGTGTGTGTGTGTGTGTGTGTGTGTGAGAGAGAGAGACTGTGTACCTTGCAGATGCAGCCTTGAGGTCAGTGAAGTGTGTGTGTAGGATTCGGATGGTGTCATAACACACCACGTTGACAAGGTCAATGTCAGCAAGCCTGAATCTCAATTGCCCAATCATCTGCCACCAGTCCTCTGACAGCATGGAGTACAACTGACCCTCATCACGACTCAGAGGGATGTACCAGGATAGGATGTAGTCTCTGTAGGCATAGTCAAACACTGGGGAAACACAGAGAGAGAGAGAGAGAGAGAGAGAGAGAGAGAGAGAGAGAGAACAATGGAATAGAATTTTTCCCAGAAGATAAATACTAAAGAGACAGACGGACGCAGAAAATGACCATCGTTTTGTGCACCAACACGTGTTGCTGATCAGTGCCAGTCCTCTGTTACCAAATGGCTGCTGAGATTTCAAGCTTTCTAAACAAGAAGAGTTGTCCCAGCTCTGTTTTCATTGTGAATGCTCTTATATCCCAGGCCACCTGAACTACCCACTGTGAGCATTGTACTAGGTTTCATTCCCCCAAAACACTGGTGCGGCATTTGAAAGGTGGAGGAAGCATCATCCAGCCATGTATTTTCTATACGCACTTATCCTGTGCAGGGTCACTGGGGCTGGAGCCTATCCCCGGCCCTGAACAGTCCACCAGAGGGCTGACACATAAAGACACACGGACAGACAACCTCTCACACTCACATTCAGACGAGGTGACTGCAGGCAACTCCGAGTCATCAATTCACCTGACCTGAATTTCATCAGACTGTTGGAAGAAACCGGAGCCGCCGGAGAAAACCCACGCAAATACATGCACAACTCATGCAGAAAACATGCAAACTCCACACCGAAAGGACACAACTGGATGGTGGATTCAGACCTAAGAGGCAACACTGTGAAGTTTGTGTTTACACAGAATTAAACACCTACTGTAGATTAGTGGTTTCCAACCTGGGGGTCGGAATCCCTTCAAAAGGTCACAAGTTGATTTACCAGTGTATAAAATAAGAAAAATGTACTACACAAAAATTCTCTCTAATCTCTCTAAACCCTTTTCTTGCAAAATACTGCAGTTTCATCTCTTTAAGCCTCTGAAAATTATTAAAATTTAACAGTCTGCGAATGGAAAAGTCACTATTTGAATGAATTCCTCACAACACACAGACATGCAATGTGTTTATGAGGGCTCAATAGTACACCGCTTCGTATTAAGGGGTCACATGCAAAAACATGTTGGGAACCACTGCTGTAGATGAACCTTTAAGTGTAAGACCACAGTTTGTACTCAGTGGTCACTGTAAAATTTGGCTCGGTTGTGTAGACAAACCTAACATTGTTATAATATACAGCATGAGGTTTTATCTCATGAGTAACCTATCAGTGGTAAGCTTGAAACATACTGTTGGAGTTTTCCACGGCTGCAAGTAGATGTTACTTATAAAGACATATCTTACTGATAGCAGCTTTAACAAATTTACTGCACAAGAAGTAAAATCACTGCAGTAGAGTATCATAAGTAACTGTTAAAGGGACCAGCACTATTTATGCATTAAAGGGGAAATTCAACTGTGAAATTTACATTAGCGCTGTAATAGCTGCATATTAACGTACATACTTATCGTCAACCGGTAATCCACTCTGTACTTTACACTTACTTTAATTTTATACTTATACCCACTTGGTACTTAATTTATCTGACCTGTATTATAGTGTATTATATTTTTTTGCTTAGTACTTCTATCCCCGTGTGCACTGACGTGATAGTGAGCAGCTGTAACAAAAGAGTTTAAAGTATTTCTGATTCTGTTTCTGATATTGATATGTTACTAAATCACAATCGCTTTGAAGGAAAGAGTATGGCACTTTGCCCTCTTTGAATCGTAATTAACATAAAACTCCATAAAAGATGTGAATCAAATCAATCTTCTGTATACATTGTCACTATGTACAGTATGTCGCCAATATACCATGTGGCAGACGTGCCTTCAGCTTTGGCACGTTCTCCATTTGTCTGCACAGGTTTTATCCTTCCCATAGCCTAAAGACAGGCAGGTTAGGTGAATTGGTGACTCTATTGCCTGTAGTTAGTCCTGTGATAGACTGAAGACCTGTCAAATGTGTGCAGCCTCCAGCCACCGTGACTGTACAAATTTTACATTAGTACATCATTTCCATTTCTCAATTATCAATTTTATTATTTTACTGAAATATCACCTATCAAATTATATTAATATCAAGCACCATTTTCTTTTACTTTGGAAAACAATTTTAAAAATATTAACTTGGAAAACACTGGTAAACAAGGAAAAAAGTGTGAGTGACACGGGAGCATGTGCAAATACACGCCCTTGGTGTAAATCCTGGAACCATCTGTTACTTGGCAGCCAGACATACAGTTCCACTGACTTTGTCTTTATATGTATGTGTGTGTGTGTGTGTGTGTGTGTGTGTGTGTGTGTACTTGTACTTGCTACATAGTGAGGACTGAAACACATTTTTTACCTACAGAGAGAGGACATTTTTGGAAAGTGAAGACATTTTGGCCGGTCCTCACAACTTCAAAGGGCTGTTTGAAGGTTAAGACTTGGTTTTAAGGGTTAGGTTAGAACTAGGTTTAGGTTTAGGTTTAGGTTAGGGTGAGGGTTAGGTATTTAGTTATGATGATTAAGGTTAGGGTAAGGGGCTAGGGAATGCATTATTTCAAAGACGGTCCTCACAAAGATAGAAGTACAAAGATGTGTGTGTGTTTGAACGTGACATTATGATTAGGACGTTCGACTGTTGTAATCCACTATCAGTGGGAGGGATCACTGACAGGCCATGGTGAGCTCCATCAGTCAGCAGTTTTCTCAAAAACAGAACTTACAAGTTTTTCCAGTAGTGTCAGACACATTTCAAGAAGGGACTCCCAATGATGCAAATCAGTCAGCCAAGACACTCGCTGAAATGGAGACTGATTTTTGAGGGATGTGTAAACTCCATTTTGAATTTGTGAGTGTGGAAGTGAGGAAAACATTCTTCTCAAAATTGGGTACTCTATAGTGAGGAGTAAGTTGTGAGTTTGGACACCTAATTATCATCATTTTGCATTAACACTGTCAAAGTGTAGTAGTGTTGCGTAACTGTAACTTACACATTTGTTAACTTAAAAGGCAAGCATTGCACTGTGGGGGTTTTCCAAAAGTAGTGGGGGTGTGCCATTTTATATTGTATGTGATAAGACAGGTATAATTTGTTTGTTTTTTGGGGCGGGGGGGGGGGCGGCTTTTTTACCTTTATTAGACAGGAACAGTTGAAGAGAGACAGGAAAAGGGGCAACAAAGGGCCCGGGCCGGAACCGAACCCTTGCAGTATCATGATATTATTCTAAAGGCAAAATCCATTGAGGGAATTTTTAAGGGCATCATATTAATATATACATTTTAGATTTAGAGTTCAGACACTCAAATAAAATGGCAGAAGGGAACTACAGTGTACTAGATAGCATATAGGAAGTGGATTCAGACACAGCTTTGATGATGAATGCAAACCTAAATGCAAATGAAGGTGAAAATGCATCTTTTTGTCCTATACATTTGATCGTTATAGTGTGAGCAGTAAACGTCTGTCACATGAAGTTAAGAGCCCTGACTTGCGGGTGTTAGGGGCTTGCTGTGAAGAACAAATAGCAAAAAAAACAAAACACTTTGCAGTAACGGTAATACTGCTGGCTGATGTGGACTATAGATCCTCAGTGGAAGAGGTGTAGATGTTTTTCTATTGTTCTGACATTTCAGCTAACTATTACACAATGATCTGAAACCTGCAGTGGACATAAGATGGTCATAAAACACCTTAGAAAATCTCTTAGGCAAAGGTGATCCATTACCTTCCTTCAGAGCTTTGTCCACATTGTGCGACACCACCACCCTCTTGCTCTGGCTTGACTCCTGGACTGGCACCAAAAAACGGGCCTGAAAAACAACAAGCGTATTAGATCACTTCTCTTCACATCAAAGATGGGGACGACAGCATAAAATCAGGAAATATTGGGCAAGAACAGGAAGCGAAGGAAAAGAAGATTGAGAGCTGTGTGACTAACAAGCCTAAAATTCGGACAAACAAGGCAGCCCAAATTTGTCATCGCTCGTACAGCATGTCGACCAGACAAACGCTTGTGACAATATTTCTCCACTGTCAACATCAATAAGTCATCAGTGCACAGCAGCAAACAAACCCTGCTGAAAGGCAGCCGCTGGGCTGTGGCAGCCTGTTAAAGCAAACCACCGGCCGGTTGCAAGGATACAATCACTTTCCTTGAAGAATAAAATCACCCTATGTGTGTGTGTGTGTGTGTGTGTGTGTGTGTGTGCGTGTGTGTGTTTAAGTGTGTCTAAATCCAGCAGCATGACTCCGCCTCATCTATTATAGAACAACACAGTGAGGATCTGGGGGCAGGGAGAGAAGATGAGAGAGCGGAGAAACTCAGATGTGTTCAACATTGTATTTTTTTTTTTAAATGTGGGTGTTACATGTTCTCCAGTCTGATGGAATAAAGGTTAGATGTGACAGAGGTGCCATTTGATATCAATGAATTCCAGCAGGTTATAATTCATAGTATCATGCTTATTTAATATCATATGGGGCTGGTAGAGAGTTTGTGGCTGCCAAAGGTGTTACTATATGTGAGTAATGAGTTTAAACTAGAAGATACCAGCGTCTTACCATGAGCTTGTTGAAGAACTCCAGCCGGACAGCTGACTGCCTCCTGTTTCTGTGAAAGCAGCTGACTTTGAGAGGACTCTTCATGACTAGCAGAACAAAGCTCCCAGCCAGGAAACACAGTAGCGCGAATGACACATAGATGAACAACTTCAAGAAGAAAGAGGTGAGAGTCAGGCCTCCCCAGGCCAGCTGAAACACTACTGCTGCCACCACGCCCAGGCAGAAAGCCGGGACGAACCGGAAAGAGGAGCCGATAGAAGCGGTGGAGGGGGCAGACATGGGCCCCTCTTCTCCTCCGGTACTGCTACTCCCTCCAGCCAGTGGTGTAGTGGTAGTTGAGGGGGTGGGCATACTGCGACCCCACCATCCATATACGTGTCGCTACTAGTTAGGCTGAAAAGTTGGTCCGCTAGTCTATATGCCAAGTCAGAGAGGTAGGTATACTGTGTACACTCGTGTATGCCCTCGACTACAGCACTGTCTCCAAGACGAGGCATTCCCGCTCTGACATCTCCTCACCGACCCACACCGCTACGTCTTCCACGCTCCTAGCATCGGCCCGCCCGGCGGCCACAGGCACGGAGCCCCGTCAGCTTAGTCATCGACAACACGCTACTCCGGACAACACAATAGGGCACCAGGCTTGTCTTGGAATAGGCGATAGGAGCTGACAGTCACCCAGAAAACAGACGGAGAGAGACCCGTGGTGACTGGATGGATGGAGCAACATCCACCGTCACCTTGGAGACAAATAGGTGGAAGGGTAGCTTAGTGACTGTTGCTAAACAACTGGGCTAGCAGGAAGCTAAACTAGGAAGCCAATATAAGTTATTGTAACCTGCTTTAAAACAAGAAAATACATAATATACAAGTAAGAGCCAGCAAATAATCTCGAATTACTGTGTGGTTTGGCTACTAAACCAAATGCAATATCGACAGCTAGCTAACTAGCTTGTTTGCTAAGTAACCAATGCAACATCAGCTAATGTTAGCTTAACGTTACTTACATATCGTTAAAAAGGGTGTGCGATAACAACACTGTTACATTCTCGCTTTCCTCTCTGTAAAATAATGTATCGGATGCTTTGCAATGGCGAATTAAAAGTATCATAAACCCGACGAAATCTGTCTGGTCCAAAAATCCCCCGACAGCTAAAAACAAGCAACTGTTATTTCCCTCGAGCGCCAGCTGACTGACAATCTCTGTGAACGTGAAAGGGTGGCAGCCAATCAGCGCTTGTGTTAACCACGGACGGTGCGCCTGTTTTAAGAATCAATACAGCCCGAGTGGACGGGGGTTTTGTTTGAACGTTGCTGTGGATGTACTGGGAAAAATGCCAATCAACTGGGCTACAGATTGTAATAAAGCATACAAGGAGATAAAGGATCATCCCTCGTTTCTCTGACCATTGATTTTGGTTTAAATTGCTGTCTGGCATTATAAAATAAACTCCTTTCCGTTTTGTGGTACAATGGCATCATAAAGTGTAAATACAAAATAATGTTTTTACAGTAATGACAAATCATATTTCAGCCATATCCACCTCAGATAATTTCACACATATTACTCTGGACATCTACTGGATATTATTTCGTGTTCTCCTTCTATATTTTCTAAAATAATAATAATAATAAATAAAGATTATTAAAGTAGAAAACTTGTGACTGACACAAAATGACTGGCCATTATTTATCCCTAAAGGCTTGATATTAATAAAGGAAACTATATGAGGAAAAAACAGCTTCCTCTCCTCAGAGAGTAATACAGCTATTTTAATCTATGAATTTATAATAAAATAAATGAATGGCAGCAGATTACATTTCAGTAGTTTCAGTATATAAAACAATATGACAGATATATCAGGGTTTTTTATGTTCATTTTGGACTGACATGCAAATATTTGCCTTCAACACAACAAGTGGGAGATATCAAAGTCCAAAACATTCCCCATATCCTTCTTGTGATTATAACTAAGAGGCTGATGTAAGCATTGCCACTTGGCAGGTGGTGTTTATGTTAAATCACACATGATCAGTAATACATAAAGTGTGCAAAAGCTTATGGGTGAGGTTAAAATATAGATATCCTTGACTGTGTAATATTTACAGTTGGTCAGGTCTTAAAGGTGATCATGCAAGAATATGAAATAATTCAGTGGACAAGAGGAAGTGTTTCCTTGTTTTATTTCATGAATCATGGTTATACTGCAAATGGCAGAGAAATAAAGCTGGATGTATGCTCACAAGCGGAGTTGTTAATAATAACCTGTAAGTGTGAGATGAAGTATAGAGTATACTAAAACCCTAAAAAGAATCCTTTATATTTGTAATTTTGTTTAAAAAATAATAATAATAATTTTAACCTCAAGTCACTTGTAACATCTTAAGAAATAACTATTGTTGTGTACCGTCCTCTGTTTTCAGTCATGTCATGGTATTCTTTTATTTCAATTGTTTGTGAAACAAGGGCAATTTATGTTAATCTTCATAACATTTGGGCAAACTCCCAGTACTGAGCTCAGCTGCTCCTTTTATCACTTTTAACACTTCTTCAGTTCTTGTTACAGCCATTTTCGATGACATGATAATGGCTCCTTTCACCGCCTTCAGTACAATCTTTCTGCCTGTGTCTCGCACACACACTGACATCAGATTTCCCTTTTCTCCACCAAAACAGACAGCTGTGTGTGCATGCTACTTCCCCTTGCAACATTCATGTCTCTAAAATAGGCAAAAAGTTTCATGAGTCCTTTTACAAGTATGTTGCAATATAAGATACTTAAGTCTTTAAAGATTGCACAATATTGTTGGAGTGTGCAGTTTCATTTATGACCAGAAATTTGGGTGATCTTTGACTCATCTTGGCTGTATTTACTCTTCTTAGTTACTGCTACGTTCCTCCATCCAGAGACATTCTGATAGCACAGGATATTTGTTGCTAGGTGTCAGTGGGGTTGATTAGTGCTTAGTGTACGAACAAGTCCACACGGGATTTGAGAGGATTATAAAATGAGATTTATGTTTAAGTGTGTTTTTAAATTTGAAATATGACTTCACACCAATTAATACATGTTTGCCAAGCCGTTTCTTCCCACAATATTCATGCCAAGAAGATTTGATTTCTGCTTGCGTCTGATCTAGGAAGGTGGTCTGCGATGAACAGCATTGGGGTCGTCAGTGGGGTCAGTTTTGAAGTCAGTGGGACGCAACTTCATGATGCTGGTCTTAAGGGAGTACCACCACCCTCTCCAAGTGTACCAGACTACACCATCATCTGTCAACGCACTGTAGTGCCCATTGGGGTAGTATATGCCATTAAGATGGGCTGAGTGACACCTAGAGAAAGATATCATGAAGAGGAAAGAATATTTAGTCATTTTTTACTCTAATGAATGACTGTGCTTGAGACTGTGGCTGTGAATGCATATGGTGTGCATCTAGGGGAAGGGCAGATTCTTTTATCATGAAACCCGTACTTGTTGAACCACCAGCCTCCTTTGTCTTCCTGGGCGCAGTTTCCTTTGTAGTTATCATTGTCTTGGTCGTAGGTGCTGAATTTGATGCCCTGGTGACTGGCCCACTCTGACACATCAACCTGATGACTTCCAGACAGGGCATCTCCAGCTGTACCGACATAGGTTCCAAAGGTAAGTCGGTAGTGGTCCTGCAGTGAGAGAAACGAGGAGAGCTGGTCAACTTGCATGAGCTTAAAAATGAAAGGAAAAGTTTGAAATTTTGGAAAATACACTTATTCACTTTCTTGATCGTTAGATGAGAAAATCAATACCACTCTCATGTCTGCGTCATGTCTGTGCACTAAATGTTAAGTTTCAGGATGTCACTGGGGAGGCCAAGAAATAGCATTAGCTCTTAGCTCCCAGTAAACCACAATGTGTTTTAATACTTTGTTTTTGCAGGGTTTAGAAAAAAAGGTACAATGTGTTGTGTACTGAGCTTTATAGGTGTTGGTAGGCAAATTTTTATTCTTTGCACAGAGCCAGGCTAGCTGTTTCCCTCTGTTTCCAGTCTTTATGCTAAGCTAAGCTAACCAGTTTGCTGGCTGTAGAAAATGTTTAGAGTACATGAAAGTAGTATCAGTCTTCTCATCTACCTCATGGCAAGAAAGCAGATCATTTCCCAGGATGTTGACGATTCCTTTAAGCCTGCACACAAGGGAGAAAGACGGAAACTACCTTATGTAAACACATGAAAACAAGATGATTAGATACACCAAGTAGTTACTATACACCAGATTTAAGGTTCATTTCCTCAGAATTATCACACTGTTGTATATTTTTACCCCCTAAAAATATTAAGTCTAATATTTAATTTTTCTCTATATTTTAGTGGCCAGTCAGCATCATCACCTTTTCATTGGCCAATTTGAAGTTCTTGTATTCGGCATAGCGCTGGTAACCATCAAAGTCTTCCAGGTTAATCCTCAGAGAATAATTCCCTGTAACAGACAAACAATAAAGCATATCCTATCAACACAAGAATAATAATTGTTGGTGTTTTTTTTTTTTGTTTTTTGGCTACTTGGGGGCAGCAGAACAAGCTGGATGGCATTGCCCTGGCCTCCGGCATCACTGTGGGGAACCTCGGAGTTGTCTTTGATCAGGATTTGTCCTTGAACTCCCACATGAAACAGACTTCAAGGACTGCCTTCTTTCACCTACGTAACATTGCAAAAATCAGCTCATAATACCTTATTACCCGACTAGAACACTGCGCTCCCAGGATGCAGGGTTACTTGTGGTTCCTAGAGTCTCCAAAAGTAGAATGGGAGCCAGAGCCTTCAGTTACCAAGCTCCTCTCCTGTGGAATCAGGTCCCAGTTTGGGTTCGGGAGGCAGACACCATCTCCACATTTAAGAGTCGGCTTAAGACTTTCCTCTTTGATAAAGCTTATAGTTAGGGCTGGCTTGAGTGAGCCCTGAAACATCCCTTAGTTATGCTGCTATAGGCCTAGACTGCCAGGAGACTTCCCATGATGCACCTCTTTCCTCTCTCCTCCTCTCTCTCTCCATCTGTATGCATTTTTATCCCATTATTGCATGTTACTAACTCGACATCTTCTCTCTCCCGCAGTTTTGTGCTTTCTCGTTTCTTTCCTCTCTCCTTCTGTCGCTTTCAGCAGGTTTGTCTGCCTCTGGAGCTGCAGAGTCTGGATCTGTGGTTGTGGGCCACCTGCTGCCCCCGTGTTCCTGCTCGACAACTGCTACTACAGTTGTTGTTATTGGTCGTGTTATGATTATTGTCATTACTATTCCTATGACTATCAATCCTGTTATTATTACTTTATTAATATTAATATTACCATTACCATTACATTATTACTATTTTAAAATTCTAGGTGGAATTTGCATTGTGCTTCTCTCTCCCCCACCCCCCTTCTCTCTCTCTCTCTCTCTCTCTCTCTCTCTCTCTCTCTCTCAAAAAAAAAACACGGCAGTGGCGGAGGGCCACCCACCATTGTGTCTGGTTCTGTCCAAGGTTTCTGCCTGTTAAAAGGAAGTTTTTCTTGCCACTGTCACCAAGTGCTTGCTCATGGTGGGATTTGTTGGGTCTCTGTAAATAATATTACGGTCTAGACCTGCTCTATAGGAAAAGTGCAATGAGATAACTTCTGTTATGAAGTGGCACTATATGAATAAAGTTGAATTGAATTGAATTGCTGAACATGTTAGCAAACAGCTACAACTATTTACACACCCAACAAACACATAGCAACATTAGCATTCATTTAGAGTTATGTTTCTGGTGACATGATGAATCCAAGTCCAATATTCACTCTTCTCCTAGCTCTGTTTTTGGTCTCCTCTTACTCCTGAGAAAAATATCTGGATCTTTAGCTACTAAATGCTCCATTATGTTCACCTGCTAGTCGCTAACTTTGTCTGCATGCTGTTTGCTGAGCAGGTAGCATATAGCGGGTTATTCTGATATTTCTTCCTGGAAACAACTTCCTGCTGTTGCTGGCAATGAGACTGATAAGAGCAGTGAGAGTGAAACAAAACAGTAAGGTAAACCAAAACAATTAGCTGAAAGACCCTAAAACGCTCTGTAAAGCTGAGAGGAACTGCAGAGATGGGTGATAATTCTCTTTGAGTTCATCACTATGAGTGCCACCTTTTACATTACACATAGTCATTTGATCCATTGACAATATATGAATGTCAATTACTGCAGCTTTAAATTACAAAATTTAACAAATGTTTTTTAGAAGTAGTGACCTTGTATAGTGATGTAATGCAGATTGTCATTTCCGAGCCAAAACTCTGCATCCATGTTTCCAAAACCATCCTTATACTCTGCCCACGACCTAATAGGTAGATAGATATCAGGTGTCAGACATACATACATACATAGGATGCATTGCTTTTCGTATGATTTCATTATTTTACACTAATATTTATCAGACGTCACAGACACACCTGTTAAACCTCTCCGTTCCATTGATCCGTCTCTGAATGACGATCCAACCACCTCCATCACTCATATCACAGTAGACTCTGAATGGAAAAGGGCTGCCGTGTGGTTTTATTTTGTAGAAACCACTGGATTTGGAGCCAGAAAGAAAGAGCTGGGAGCAGTCTGACACACACACACAATTACACACACAATTACGCACTCTGCATTTGGTACATCATCTGGTTTGTGTTTCTGCAATATGAGACCTGAAATGAGATGTTTTATGTTTTCAAATGTTGTTTTCCAGTCCTGAGATCTTGGCCCTGACCTGTGTATTGTGTGTCCTGGCTCTGGTCGGATCTGGCTTTGTCCTTGTTGCCAGGTTGGTTCAGTAGTTTCAGTTTGTGTAGGAGGAGTTCTTGTTCCTGAAGCTGGCCCTTCAGAAGCTTCTCCTGTTCCCGCAGACGAATAAACTCCTCATGGCAACTGTCTGACGCCTACACATTTGGATTGCTACATTAGTTAGGATCTTCACTTTATTCATTCCCTTCATTAATTTTCTGAGATCAAAATATGCATAGAGTGAAACATATTTATTAAAGAAAGAGAGTAGTCTGCAGAAAACTACAGTATTTCTTCTACTTTCTTATATTTGTTTTAATCAAATTGCTCTTCCTGTGATTGATCTGTAAAGTACTGGTACTTTTTCCAAGGAGAGGTGGATCCCAGGAAATGTAAAATATTTGGATATAAAGCAGGGTGGATCACTATTGTATGCTATCAATCAGCAACAGAGTATAAAAACTTATACACTATGTCTCATAGACCCAAGATCCTAAACCTACAACTAACCCTTAAAGAATATTTTGACATTTTTGGAAATACACTTATTTGCTTTTTTTTCTGAGAGTTCCAAAGATTGATACCACTTTCATATCTGTCCAGTAAGTATGAAGCTACAGCCAGCAGACAGTTAGCTTAGCTTAGCTTGAAACAGGGGGAAACAGCTAATCTGTCTTTGTCCAAAGGTAACAAAATCAGCCTGCCAATACCTCTAAAGATCGCTAAGCATAATATTATATCTCGTTTGTTCAATCCATACAAAAACCAAAAAAGTGTAAAAATGTCAAGTTACGGTTTTATGGGGGTTATGCGCAGGACTATTTCTTGGCTGGGAGCAGTGACTTCTTTACAGTGAAGGCACAAACAAAAGAGATGTAACATGTTAATTAGTGAACTTTAGAGGAGCTGGCAGGCAGATTTAGTTATCTTCAGACAAAGCCAGGCTTGCTGTTTCCCCCTGTCTTTATGCTAAGCTAAGCTAACTGGCTGCTGGCTCTAGCTTCATATTTTGTGTAGGCTACAGATATGAGAGTGGTATCAATCTTGTCCTCTAAAGTTCAGCAAGAAAGCAAGTCCGTTTATTTCCAATAATGTTAAGGTTAAAGGTTTTTTTTTTTACTTGCAATGTGGTGTTCACAGGTACAGAAATACAAGAACACCCTGACACAAATAAATCACACCTACCATTGGTTAACTATCCCTATTGCTGTTAAAACAGTGTGAATATTAAAACTGAGCTTGGACATTAGATAGTGTGAAAAGTAACATCCACCGTTTATCACTTTCACTGTAATTAGTCCTGCAATTTGAAAAAACTAAATTCATAAACGTATCTCTTAACCACCTCTTTCGAAATGTACTCAAAATGCTAATCAGACCTTCCCAAATTGATCAACACTATTTTTTATGTAGTCAACAACAGTTACAGCCATACATGAAGATAGTGGACCATAACCAGTGGTGGAAGATGTTTTTAGATTCTTTACTTAAAAAAGTAGCAAAACCACACTGTGAAAATACTCCACTACAAGTAAATGTCCTGCATTCAAAGTATTATCAGTATCAAAAGGAAAAGTAGTCATGCGTATGCTGTAAAATGGTCCTTGTCAGTGTTTTACTATTATATATGATGTTGCTGGATTAATATTACTGGTGAATTAATGTGTATGTTGCATTTTACTGCTGTAGATGTTTAAGGTTGCACTCATTTTAACTACTTTATATACTGTTGGGTAGCTTAATCTACAGCAATGGGTTTTTTGTTGTTTTTTTAGTTTATTTAGCTTTAAGAAGTAGGAGAATTTCCTCAACCCATAAAGCAACACTTAATCCTTCAGTTTGCTCAGAAAAATTCTTATTCAAAATCACCATCCATTTGTCACTGGACAGGAAGGGTATGTAATCGTGTAAAATCGTAATCTGAAAAGTAAATATTAACAATATCTGTCAGACAAATGTAGCGGAGTAAAAAGTACAATATTTGCCTCTGAGATGTAGTGGAGCAGAAGTATAAAGTTGCATAAAATGGAAATACTCAAGTGAAGTACAACTACCTCAAATATGTACTTAAGTACAGCACTTGAGTAAATGTACTACTACACATTTGCCTAAGCATACAAAAAATTAAGTCAAGAAGAAGACCTGTGGCTTCGAATTGAAATATTTCTGAATTAAGAGTAAAGTAGCAAAGCAGCCTAGCTGATTGTTTGTAGAGTACTTACATAGAGAGACTGAGAGCCAGCTGTGATGACCATCAGCGCTGTGAGCAGCAGCAGCGGGCCTTCCATCCTCTTCTCTTTTTTAGATAGCACAAAACTAAAAAATCACAAGTCAAGAGACTTCTGCTTCTCAGAGTTGCGTTGGGTCTGGTCACCGTGAGCATGTCAGATTGTTAAAATGTTCCCCACACCTGGATCCAAGGAAAGCTGTGTCCAAGGAGAAACTGACGAAATACCAGATTCTCTACAGTCATAAATTACAGAAAATATGCAGGGAGTGTCGAGAACAGATGCACACCTGCCAAAAGTAGACTTTCGGGAAAATATTTTTTGTTGAATAGAGAATAGAGGTATGGCATTGTTATATTAACAGAAGGTAATGTGAAAAAAAAACTATAGCCATATTCCTCTACAAACATTTGCACTTGATCAGAGGAGACAAAAATGAATCAAGTGTTCCCAAAACATCCCCAAACCTCTCTCCTTTTGTCTGCAATCTGCCGTCTGTCTTCTCCTCTCTTTTTGTCATCACTCTCTTCTGTTCTTCACTCGCCAGCTCTTTGTTTTTCCCCATTCTTTAATGGCCACTTATCCAGCTAGTAATCTCACCGAGTGGCATTAAAAGACTCGAGTAGTCATTTTGTTGATGAGCAGTACTGTGCCATTTCAAAGAAATGTTCCGAGCAGCTAAATGCCACTGAGGGTCAGCTCTGAACAACGCAGGAAGACATTTCATCTTAAAGGATCACAAAGGAACTTGAGTGAAGAAGCTGTTACTGATTTCTAATGACTGACGATGATTGATGGGTGTTCAAAAATGCTTTGACGTATTGACCTGCCTTTGTGCTATGCTAAGTCAACCAGGTGCTGGCTAGTTACAAACATGAGAGTGGTATTAAGGAGGCAAAAAAAGCATATTTCAAACTGTGTACAACTATTCCTTTAACAAAATACCACAACTATCCTTGGCTATAATGGTAAGTCTAGATGTGTGTTTCAATTATGCCACAATAACATCCAAATCAAGTAGAGTTAATAAAGACAAGAATCTAGCACATCCCATTTAAATAGTGCCCAGTTATAGTATTTTGACCGTATTAATGAAAAAGAAAACAAAACCATTTTGTGTCACAGTGAGCTTTTTATTATACAGTAAGTTAATATTTCCATCTGCCTTCAACAGCCACAAGGTGGTGGCACTAGTTTCATACACAACCAACTGACAGACCTGACATGATGAGACAATGGTGCTCTACCCTGAGAGAAGTCCAAATCCTTTAATCCAACTCCAAATGTACCAGCTTACATGTTTCATATTTCTTGGCAATCTGTGTGCACCAAAAATAACACGATTCAATGGGAACATCCATCCATCCATCCATCCATTTTCTACCGCTTGGTCCCGTTAGGGGTCGCGGGTGACTGGAGCCTATCCCAGTGACTTTGGGCCTTAGGCAGGGTACACCCTGGACAGTGGCCAACTCGTCGCAGGGCTAACACAGACACAGACAAGGACAGACAACCATTCACTCTCACATTCATTCAATACGGGCAATTTAGAGTTATCAATTAACCTACACATGCATGTCTTTGGGACGGTGGGAGGAAGCCAGAACCCGGAGAGAACCCACGGTAACACGGGGAGGACATGCAGACTCCACCCAGAGAGATTGCGTGATGTTGGTCTGGTCCGGGAATCGAACCCACGAACCCACGATCTCCTTATTGGGAGGCAGGAGCTTTAACCGCTCTGCCACCGTGCACCCCTCAATGGGAACATTTAGAAATAATTATTATAAATATTGATGTATAAATAATTCAAATGTGACTATTCTGACACTGTCAATTAAGCAAAGCCATAATAGATTCTGTAAGTCATTCCTCAGGCATTGTTGTGCTCACACTGTATCCAGTCATCAGCACGACTGGCCGTAGATGTGATCGATCAGCATCCTGTTGCGAGTTGGCGGTGCTTTCCTGCGCTGATCAATGATCCTACCCAAACGCACACACACAAACATTTACAGTCAGTTTCAAGGACCTGCTCAAGGGCGCTATAACAATAAATCATGGGTTTATTAGTCATTGATATTCAAAATCCTTTAAAAGAGTTGTGTGTGTGTGTGTGTGTGTGTGTGTGTGTGTGTGTGTGTGTGTGTGTGTGTGTGTGTGTGTGTCTTCTATCATAAAAGGTCTGGTTCATACAGAAAATTCAATATGCAAATTTGGCAAGGCAACAAGTAAAATGTACGTAAATGATTATGGCCTTAAAGGATTCATTATTAAAGGACTGGTGCTGCCAGACATTTCAGCTAATGGCAAAATTAAAACTTTAGCTACGAAAATATAGACCCATATCTACTCATATCTACAATATCTAGCTATATGTTAGAAATCAGTGTTATTAGTATTCCAGTATTTAGTGTGACCTCTCTCTGGAATTCTCTACCACATGAACTAAGGTCTGCTACAACAGTGTCTTCTTTTAAAAGAAGACTAAAAACAAATCTTTTTTTCACGTTAGGTTGAAAGTGTGTGGTTAACGGGTAAATGTTTTGATCACAGAATCAGTATTTTGAGCCTGGTTCATACTTATCTTATTCCATTTGTATTGTAACAGCATTTTATCTTGTTTTTATCATATCTTACATGTTTCCATATATGTAATACCTCCTTATCTTATATGTTGTTATCTTTTATGTTTTTGTCATACATCATTTTTACCTTGAAGCACCTGTCGTATGAAATGTGCTATACCAATAAACTTGACTTGACTCTATACCAGACATTTCCTGGACTCTGCTGTTTTTTGGGAGGGTTTTTTTGTTTGTTTTTTTTTTGCTTGATAGCACAGCGGCAGAACAAGATGTGGTTATTTATAATCATACATACTGTGTATTACTGAGCGCATTACGATTACAAACCAGCAAATACTTCATATCCTCTCCATCACACAAATTAAATTTCATTTGATGGCTGGCAGTCAAATACTCTTAGTCTCTCTGTGATACATCAATACTTTCAAATGTGCTTTTGCGCCTTCAGAATCTTCCGATTGTCTGTTGAATCTCACCTTCAGGTCTAAGTCGGACTTCCCCTGGTTACAACGAGCGTCTCTTCTCCTTGTTACAGCTCTGCCGGCCTTTCCTAAACAGAGAAGAGAAGAGTGCTGCTGAAACTATAATACTATTACTGATACCACCACTGTCATTACTACCATTACTACTGCCACCTGGAGTACTACAGCTGCTGATGTAGCACTGGTAATAATCGAAAAAATAAAATATTACCTTTGGTATCCACCGATTGTGTCCGCTGCGAGAACTCCAGATCGTCTGGTTGAGCATCATCAGACTTCTTATAGTAATAGGGTTGATCAGGGGGCCCAAACCTCTACATGCAAACACACACACACATGATTTGACTTCTTGTAGTGTAGCTGCACCATTTGTCTACAGGACCAAACCACACTCACACATCACGCTTCTTATAGTTCTAATGCTGGACAATAACACACACATATTCTACCTTGTCAGGCCACATGAAGCTAATGAAGAGAATGACGGGAAGTCCAACAGTGAAGACATAGACACTCCAGAGCCAGGGACGCTGCTGGGCGGCCAATAGGAGGCTCTCCATGATACCCGGCTAGAATACACGTATACAGACACGGTATGTCACTTGTTAAATGTATCGAGGTCAAAGGTCAAAACCACAGTGCCTGGATAATAAGACTATGACCACAAAGTGATCACGTGAAAGAAAAAGCTCGGAAAATAATTGGAATAAGAGATGAAGAGAGAATATACTGGATGAGCTATAGGGAACATGCTGACTGTAGGAGCAATTTCATCTGTAATTTATTTCTATGCACTAGGTGGTGTATGAATAATGCCGGTGCATGGAGCCTGATTAAAAGTAGAAACAGGTGTTGCCGCTTGGGGAAGCATAGTTTCTGCTTTACTCATGCTTGCCGTGTAATATCTGACTATATGCAGCATTGAATTACTCTATTATGAAGTCAGTGTGTGTGTGTGTGTGTGTGTGTGTGTTATCGTGTTTTGGTTCATTTGAAATTGTAGAAACCTGACCTGGGGATTGTGGAGCAATAGCTTAGTAGTAAAACACTGATTTCACTTGAGTTTTTAAATTTAATGGCAGACTTGTATCCGAGTGTATCCGAAAGATGGTCACTACATTTGAATGTACGGTAATTAATTGGAATCAGCTAGAAAACCATTATTTATTTGTTTAATTTTAAAATATATTTTATGTCTTATATGTGTTTGTATGTCTATGTGTACCTGTGTTGGCATCAATAAAGACCTGAAAAAAGAAAATAAAAATACAATGATTCCCGACAATGATTAATAGACTTAGTTCAGCTGCAATAGAAGCGGGTCTTACCTGTGCTGCAGCAGACGCTGGTGTCACGCTGGCTGCCAGCATCATGCACACCAGCACAAAGTTGATCTCCATGTCTGAAACACACACCTACACGCACACACATTCGCACAAGTACGTGCAGTAAGTCACAGCCATGCACAAAGATGTCCGCATACACACAGTAACAGTCAATATTTCACACTCAAAGACCCTCAATGAGGAGCAGGGGGAAAAAAGACATTTTCCATTGTAATCCATCCTCCTAGAACTACTACAAAGAGAGAACAATAAAGGACACAGAAGGAGAGGAAGAAGATGACAAACACAGACAGACTTCTGAGAAAGGAAACAAAAACTAGAGATGCAAGGAGAGAAACATGCACAGAGTGCAAGGGGAAGCAGAGTGGGACAAAAAAACAAGGAAGATTAAAAAATTAAAGAGAAAGAAGTGAGAGTAAAATTAAGAGAAGCACAGAGGAAGCTACAGAGGACCCAACAGTATGCTTCTACCTTTTTCACGCAGTGATTCCTCAGCTTTCCACGAGTTCCTTAAAAGTCATTTCCTGAAACCTTACAGTCATGTGATGTTGGACTTTGGTCCCAATTCACTTGCTGACATGGCTGCGGAGCATGCAGTGGCCACATTCGAGGGATGTGACTTGGTTATTAACACACACACACACACACACACACACACACACACACACACATTCACGCGGCCTTTCATGGTTACACATTAGTTATGCTCAAAATAAACGGTCCTTGTTTGGGTAGTATTTAATAGTATTTTCATAATAAAGCTGATGATGTATAATGAAGTAAATAGATTTTTTTTAAAGTATGACAAGGAGTAAAAAGCATTTACAAACAATATATGAAACAGATTGAAAGCAAGGACATTTATTCAAAAAAGAAAAAGAAAAGGTTTCCATGTTTAGGTTATGTAAACTCCACCCTTTCCTGAAGAAAAATATTACTGTAATTGCTTTTGTTATATCAGCTGCATTCATTAAGGCTATAATGCATGTAATCATCAGTAGTCAGTACTCAACCCTACATAAAAATAAACATTCTCTGCATTTTTATTTTTCAATTAGTGGATAAGTTGTGAAAAAAGAAAGGGAACAGCTTGAGAGATCTTACAAATGACCTCAATAGAGAACTCTAAACCTGTGGCAGAAAATGTGCTTAAAGGAATAGTTTGAAATTTGGGAGTTTGACATTCTGAAAATGTCGAACTATTCCTTTAAACTAAAAAACTTTACATGCTGTGCGATAGCTTGAAGCAGTTATGAGGGACGACAAGTGTATGAAAACCGGTTTTATTCAGGCAGCGCGAGACCTTCCCATAGATATATATAGAACAATCCACTGGACTTGTGTTGCGAAGTTAAAGATGCTTTGATGCATCTAAGTGTCACATTCAGTTCTAACAGCAGGCAGGTAGTCACTAGCATTCACAGAGAGTTTACGCCCCCTAGTGGAAAAAGACATCATTGAAGACACCAGTTCAGACACAAGTCAGGTGGACAGTTTTTTGACCTAATGAAAATGACTAATGTTCCCATAGCAGTGTATTGGTTAAGATTTGTGTTAGCCATTAGTGAATTCCTGTGTACACCTTCCTCTTCAGTCAAATCATTAGTAACTGGTTCATTGTGTTATTGTATTTTTTTATTATATTCAGTGTCTGCAAAGTTTGAATTTGTTTGTTGGTTTAGATGGTTTTTTTCTATGCAATTTTATATATTCTCCTTGTTTAAAAATGTTTAAAATGGTAAGAGGCAGAATGTTTTAGAAAGTTAAGACATTAAGAATAAAATACAAACAAACACATTTTACATGGAATTATGTCAAATATCAAACTAAATGAGAGGTTTATGGTGTTTTCTTGTGCATTTCCATGTTTCAATTTTAAATAAAAATAACACATTAAATATTTTGTGACAATGGCAATGCTGTGTGCTATTTCCATACATTCCCACGGTAAGAGTATGTCGTTCAGAGCCGGATGTTGATTTCACTGCGCACACCGTCACCACCAGAAACACTCTCGTTGCCGTCGGCGTCTGACAGGAAGCCGCTGCCTGTGGCTACTGTGGTGATGTTGTGTTCGAGGGTTGTGATTCGCTGCTTCAGTCGAAGCTGGGAAGAGTTGAACTCACTCTGCAGACGGGCCAAACACGTCTGAAAACATGGTTATCATTAGTTATTATCAATATTGTATATTGTTGACAGCGAACGTAGCAATTGCACCAACAGCCGTAGTAGTAAAAGTCGACTAATGGTACTGACCTGTAGCCGATCCAGACTGGTTTCCAACCTCTCCACCTTCTCCTCGAGCTGCTCCCCTGCAGACACGTTTACTTCCTCCAGAAGCCCCTCCTTCCGCAGGATGTCCCGCCCCCTCTGCTCCAGCTGGGCCCTGGCGTGGGGGAACTCCTGAAGCGCCTCCATCAGGTCTTGTTTGGAAAGGCAGAACAAGTCTGAGTATCCCAGACTGCGAATATTAGCCGTACGTCGGTTCCCCATCTTGCTGCCGCTGATGTTAAGGATGCTAATTTCTCCGAAGCAGCTTCCTGAGGTCAGAACAGCGAACTGGGTGACTCCATCCTCCCCTACAACTGCCAGCTGGCCATCTTTAATTATGTACATCTCCTTACCCACATCTCCCTTGGAAAAAACAGACAGAGAATATAAATCAGTATTTTTAACAGCCATACTTTCCTTTCAACAAAAAGGCAGAGAACTGAAAACTAGCCTAGTAGCCTAGTGTTACTACTAGTGCTATACCTAGCATTACTGTAGGTATAGCACTAAAAGTGATGTAGCCTAGAAACAGCAGTAAATAAACAGTTATTATTTATAAAACTGGAAGAATTAAAGGTACCCTGTGAAGTTTTTGACCACTAGCAGTGCTATGGAGCAATGTTTTTACAAGTAGGTCCATTATTCTTTGCATCGCGCATGCACACAAGGACGTACACGATACAAGACACATACACAGCCTGTTTCACGCAATGCCACCGATTGACAGTAAGCAGCAGTAATGTGCAAAGAAGCATAGCAATGCACCAAAAAAGGCATCTTGAGTTATATGTGATAGGCCACGCCCACTCACACCAATCAATACGAAACTTGAGATTTTGGTTAATACTTGCCCCCAGAACATGCACACCAAATTTGGTGAAATTCTGTCCACTGGGTTTTGGGGTACAGTTTTTTGGCATTTGTGGCGCCCCCTATGGGTCGAGCTCAAATGCTCTGGTAAGCCTATTCCCAAACACGGCCTGAAGATATAAGAAAAGATTAATGTTGATTGGACAAATCATAAATGAGTTATGGCCAATTTCGTGCTAAGTCCCGTTGCGAAGATATTTTGGTTGATGGCGGCCATGTTTTTTGACCGATCTTGCTCATTTATAATAGCAACATGTATCTCAGTCTCGCAATGTTGTATAAAAATGTTGGTGTCGGTAGAGTCAAAATTCCAAAAGTTCTATTCATTTTACTGTTTTTCACAATCAGATTCAAGTCAATCAGAGTCACGGTGTAAGGGGCGTGGCCTTTCCAAAATTGCATTTTTGGGTCTTAATTACAGCGCCACCATGTGGCTGATTGGGCTCAAATTTCAGTGGAAGCATTTACACATCATTTCCAGTTATTGGGCCAAGTTTCGTGTTTCTAGCTCATTCCAGCTCATGGCAATTTGAGCCGCGGCATAAAACAAATAATAATAATAAACCGGCACCAACTCAATAGGGTTCTACCGCGTCGCGCTTTGAACCCTAATTATAAAAAAACTGCTTTGGAAATGTTTTATGCAGACGGAAATGCATTCAACGTGTTTGTAAGGCCTCATGGATACACAAAATGCCTTTGGTGAGTTACACAGAATGTAAGCATGACTGTTCATTTACAAGAATGAAGTCCACAGGGCACCCTAACTAGGAGTACTGGTGATAAAACTGGCAGTTGAACAATGATAGTTCTGGGTAAAATGTAAACCTTTCCTATAAGCCAGTACAGTGCTTGTGAACGATGTAGCTATTGCTAAATATATCAATGATCAGTTGATGCTGGGAAATCTAAGGGATTGCTTCATAGAACAAACCTAGAGGGGGCTGGTATTCATCATCCAGATTTGATGGATAGCAGAATGTAGCGAAATGAGCATGTTTGGATAGATGTCTCCCTACCTGCTGTCCAGTAATGCGTGTATTGTATTTATGTTGTTATGTAGTTAGAGCCCAGGAACCGCTGTGCAGCAATTTGGGTGTAATGTCCACAGTCTGAAGTGCTGGTCATTTAGCTTTTTAGCATATACATCCATTACAAAAGAAACTACGAGGACATTTCCTGAGCATCACAAACATTCAACAACTACTACGAGTATTAAGACTTTGGACCATTAGGTCCAGTACATATTTAAAAGCCACCATTATATAAGTAAAAGTAATACTAACCTTTCTACAGATGTAGTCTCCAGGACTGAAAACCTGTGGTCGAAGTTTTAATACCAATTCTACGAGGAGGCCTGCCTCACAGTCCTGGAAAATACGCACCTATGTCCACACACACACACACACACAATTAATTTTGACCTTTTGATAATAACCTCTACACAAATACATTGTATTAATGGAGTTAAGAGGCTTAGAGATGTAAATGGAATTTGGGTTATATTGTCTATAGTGTCAGTCTATGTAGTGTCTTTACCTTCTTCAGTGTGTCCAGGTGAACATTAATAGCAATCTCTGCTCTCAGTTTATTGGGCAGGCTCCTCAGCACTTCCTGTTCATCTATTGTCTTCTGATTGGTCCAGAGGTAGTCAAACCAGCGGATGACGCGCTGCTCTAGCACCTTGCTTACATGTCTGAAGTGCATGTAGTGTTTCAGGGTGTCTACACGGCTCTGAAAGGCTGCTCGCGTGGCATTCATATTGGAGATCATGGCTCCAACATTACCCACAATGGAGGCAAAAATCAGAACGCCGACCTAGGACAGAAATACCAGTATTAGCCGTTTTGATGGACTGGAACAACTGGAATCCACATATAGGATATAAGGCTTTTTATGAATCATTCAAGGTAAGACAATATCAGCTAAGGTTACACCTTTGCTATGGACTTACCAGGAAGTCAAATATCAGGAACAAATATTCCTCATCTCTTACAGGAGGAGGTGTCTCTCCAATGGTGGTCAGTGTCAGAGTGGACCAGTACAGACAATATATGTAACTTCTGGTCAGGGAACCAAACTCAGGATCCGATGCATTTGGATAAACCCAAGAATCAGAGCCCAGTCCCAGGACCTTGGAGAAGCTGTAGTATGCACAGGCGTTCCAGTGGATGATCACCAGGATGTACAGAACCAGTTTACAGATGCGGAAAGCGTTGGGGTAGCCTGTTCGCGTCTCTGTACGTTCAAACAACTCAAACAGACGTGGCAGACGCAGCAGCCGGTTGAATCGGAGAAGGGGAGTGTAGCTGATTCCAACGGTCAGGTACAGGAGGTCAGTTGGAAGGATGGAGCAAATGTCAATTTTACACTGTGGGGTTCGAACGTAGGTTTCTCTCAGACGCCGCACATCTTTCACCATCAAGCCTTGATCCAAGAAACCTTCATATACATAATAGACAAATAAATGAATGAATGTAGGTGTCTCTCAGATGACAAATGTATTAGTTAAAACCAAATCAAACATTTTCATGCAGTAATGGAAATTAAATTTTTTTCAGTACCTGTGTGGAGACGAACAGCTATATCCAGGATATAGACTCCATCACAGATGTAGTCCAGTACCAACCACACCAACACATTCTTCATCTGGAGATCATCGAAACAGGCCCTACAGAAACAGATACGCTGAGAAGCTGGCAAATGAAGAAAATCACAGCAGCATGCTGCACCGAACAAATGATGATGCCCCAGTAAAAAAAAAACAAAACAGGAATCTCAGTGTCCCCTTTTGGCCGCTGAAATAGCAGTCGTGGTAGTCTAAGTAGTCCACCACTATTGCCGAATAATGAAACTAATACCAAAATCCTGGGACTAAGGTTTCTTTCAAAATGCAAAGTCAATCATTTTTGTCCACATCAAATCAGTGGAAAAAAAAGTGGCTGGTGATATCATGTGTATTCGAGGAAGCAGGTAGCTACATCCCCCTGACAGGCCAATGTGTAGTTAGCAGTGACACACTGCAGTACAAGGGAACTGTACATTCCACAATGGAGAAAAAAATGAGGCTCTCGATAGCAAAGCTGCTGCTGGCACTCAGAATTAGTGTTCCATTAAAACAGCATTCATTGATTTCTTTACCACTTGGGGACAGTGCAACAAGCTGTGAAATTTGTATCACCCGGTATCGTTGATATGGCTAACCTGTTGGCAAACAGTTGCCTATTTAGACATCCAGCAGACACGGAGCAACATTAGCATTCATTTGAAGATGCATTTCCGTCCTGATGAATGTAAGTCCAATATTCACTCTCCTTTTAGCTCTGTTTTTGGTCTCTACCAACTCCTGAGGGAAATATCTGGCTCTTAAGCTGCTAAATGCTCCACTATGTAAAAGAAAGAGAGAAGGTGATGGAGAGGAGAGAGGAAGATCAGGTACAGCCCACTGTGCCCAGGATAGGATTAGCATCATGTCCCTGTGCTGTTCAACAAAAACTGACCTGATCCAATTTAAACCATGTAATTACCACAGAGATATGTATGTTCTTCGTTTTTTACAGTGGGTCCTATAGGCTCAATTTAACAACAACACAAACACTAGCATAATTATAGTGTAATAATATATTATTGCATAACTCACATTTTGCTTTATTTACTATTTGAGACACATTTCTATAATTCAAATCCAAAATGATGCAAACTCAAACACAAAGGTGAAATAAAGAAGGTGTATATCATTTGACTCAATTATTTTTATACACTTTGGCAGGAGAGACAAGTGAGGAGTCACAGAGAAAGGGACAGACAGTGAATACAGAGGGTGAGAGAGAACAAAGAGCAGATGGTGTCTGTAGTGTAAATTTCCCTTCACTTGAACACTTTAATTAAACATTGTCAACGTTCATTTTCAGATGTTTCGCGATCATTTTATTTTAGCCTCTTCTGTATTTCCAGATTGTAGTGTGGATCATTCATTGCAACATTTAACCTGATTCTCATGCTACTGCCCACTGGCATGGTTTTAAAGATACATTTATCCGATTTTTGCTCTCCAAACATCTTAAAATGCACATATTTACATCAGATCGGTTTTTGGACCTCGGTATTTCTAAAACCCTGCGTACGGCCATGCATACACGTAGTCATTTTGTCAATGTAAAAATATTCCTTATTGCAGCTTTAAAGATAAGTATGTTTTAGGAGCATGTCTGCTTGACTGGCAGGTATCTCAGTCAGCCCATTAGTGTGCTTGACACACAAGCTTGTTCTATACCAGTCCTGCCTCCTCCTCCCCTAAGCCCAAATATTGGATTTCTTGCACCAGAAACTGACTAAAACAGCCAAATGTTTCTGAACATCCTTTCAGAAAGCTATGGGAGACATCACAATCGCTATGCCCATGTTTTTCTACAGTAAGCAGTAGCTGAAGTTGTAGTAATACTAGTAGTAATAGTAGTAGTTCTAGTCAGTGGCATGCCGAAGAAATAGAATTCATAGTAGTGCAAGAAGTAGTACTAGAACTTGCACTAGTATTGTTGTATGGGCAAAGTAGTTCCCAACCTGACAACTAGGAGGGTCCAGTTATAAAAAACAGCAGCACCAATCACCATCAGCCAGTGGTAGTATGCATCATCAGATGGTGATAAGACCACGACATTACACTTCCTCCTCCTGACAGAGAGGGGCAAAAAACAGAAAGGCAGAGATTTATATGTAAGTGTCAGTTGATGTTTATGCATTTTGTCCTTTTTTCTTTGTTTTTTTTTTGTTTTTTTGCTTTCTTACGTGCGTCTGGAACGTCTGATTTCGTTATCTGCATCAGAGCCAGCGTGACTGTGGCTGAACCTGCTGGGCGGGGCCTGCGTGTCCATTTGGGCGGGGCCTCGAAAACGTTCCAAGAAGGAATCCGGTCGCTCCGTCTCCTCAGCCAAACTCTTCTGTGCCCATTCTCTCAGAGTCATCACCATGCTTACTATCCTGAAGACAGGTAGACACACACATGTAAAAAAGTTTAGAATGCACGGCACCAATAATGAACTTTTTTCCAATAATTAACATTGTCACACACTGGATATAAATGACGTCTGAATACATACGTTTGAATATTTAAGAGTAAAGAGTACAGTCAACTTGGGGATTAGTTCATTTATCAGCTGTCATACCTGGACAGAGCACCTCGCCCACGAAAGGAATTCTGGGAATTAACATCTCTTCTGTCAATGGCCGCCATTCTCTGAAGCTCTGAAGAAGTGTCATCACACATCGACTGCGCTCTACACACATAAACACATCGCAAATACATAATAAAAATAATTCAGTGACTACTGCGACAACAGCTACAAACTCCTGCTCCTTCACATAGGAAGGCGATAACGTTCTCCATTAGATTACAGAGTGAAACTTGAATTGAACAGTGTTGTCACAGTAGCAGACAGTAGGAAAAATGGTCAAGACAACTGCAATTCTGAAGATTTAAAAAAAAGGAAATATATTCATTATTAATGTATTTTTTTAATCAATAACTTTTTTGGCCACTGGGGGGAAGCGCAACACGCTGTAAACACAACACTGGCGGATTATCATCTTATAAAGTTGATATGGTGAACGTTTTAGCAAACAGTTGCCTATTTACTCATCCAGCAGACACAGGGTAACATTAGCATTCGTTTAGAGTCATGTTTCTGTCCACCTGATGAATGTGTACGCCCAATATTCACTCTTCTTTTAGCTCTGCTTTGGTCTCCACCAACTCCTGAGAAAAATATCTGGCTCTTTAGTGGCTAAATGCTCCGCTATGTTCATTAGCTAGTCGCTAACTTTGTCTATCATTTGGTGTTGGGCAGGTAGCTTACAGGGGTTTTGTCTGAGCTTTTTTTTAGGTGAAAATGGCTTCCTGCTGCTGCTGGGTTTGATGAGAGTTGTGAGACTGAGTTGCGGGCCATAAAACCAAAACAACGAGCTGAAAGAAGCTAAAACGCTCTGTAGAGCTGAGGAGAACTGCAGAGTTTGTCACCACCAGCAACACCTCTCAAATGACACCTCAATATTACCTCTCAATATGTCATTAATGTTGTCTAATGGTTTATGATTAATTTAAAGTTTTGTGTGTGTGTGTGTGTGTGTGTGTGTGTGTGTGTTTGTGTGTACCTGCTAAGTGTGCTGTCAGCTCGGTCGCTCTCCTCCTCTGTCCATGTCTTCACAGACAGCCTGTGTGAATCCTGCACTGGACTTGTCATACTACACACACACACCAAAGCAACACTCAATTCATTTTCACTTTGTTCATTACAGAAAAAAAAACAAAGACATTATCACCACACACACACACACACACACACACACACATGCACCACGCTGTCAGACAGACGGACTCATACCAACATACCCAACTTAAAATGCACACACAGTCACAACATACACTAGTAAACACACATGCACACAATAAAATGCAAGCTGTAACACACACTCACATTAAAGAGACATACAAACATAGAGAGGCTCGCGCAGACTGCCAAACACACACACAACTCACTAACCAGCACACACACATGCAACGATAGACCCACAGTCAGAAAAGGAAGGTCATCCAGTACGAGCTAGGTCATCCTGTATCAGGCATCACCACAGAAACCAGGTGGCATGGCAACAAGCTGTATAGTAGTTATGAAAACAGATCATAAGAGCTAGAGCTAGAAAGATCAACGAACCTGATCAATTTCCCGATATCCCAACGCTAGCTTGTCAATCCGTCTCTATCAATTTAGTTAGATTCACAAGACATTAATCACCAAGGACAGACAAACGCTCATATGAAGGGATGCATGGGATGGATGGAGTGAACAAATGTAACCGATCAAAGGAATGATCACATGGCACTACACAAAAGCATCGTTTAAATTGCAAATTGTGTGTGTGTGTGTGTGTGTGTGTGTGTGTGTGTGCGCGGATGTGTTCCTTTTCACCACCAAGCTCATCTGAATTCAAGAACCTTGTTTGAAGTGGCCTCCGAGCCGCAAGTGTGTCTTTGTGTGCATATATTCTCCTGATAACCGAGAGAGAAGTGTTTTTATGCACACACCTGCACACGTGAATTGAGACGTACTTTTATGTCAGCTCTATTCAGAAACTGGATTTGAATCCAAAATGCCACTGAGATTTTTCCCTTATAAGCATCACGCTGAGCCCAGGAATCAGTAGTGGAGATGGAATGTGTTTATAGCCAAAAGTGTGCTCTATGTGTATTCTGAATTTACCGAAATGAAACACAATTCACCCCCAAATTATGGTACACACACACACACACACACACAGGAAACATTAAAGCATGTGCAGGGTAAAAGCAAGTATTTCTTTGGGACTGCATGTCACACATGATTAGACCCAGCAAGCTCAACACTGATTACAACTATCCATACATATCAACCACACTGCTGACTCAGTAACGGCCTGGCAACTGCATTGCATTATTATTACAGTTAAATTAAATTTTTATTCAAATAGTGCCAATTCATAACAGACGTTTTCCTATAGAGCAGGTCTACTCTACTCTTTATAATATCATTTACAGAGACCCAACAATTCCCACCACAGTGGCAAGGAAAAACTTCCTTTTAGGAGGCAGAAACCTCGAGCAGAACCAGACGCAGGGTGGGCGGCCATCTGCTGAGAGAGAGAGAGAGAGAGAGAGAGCATACAGTAGCACAATGCAAAGTCCACGTAAAATTTTAAAATGTACTTTACTCTACATTACAATGGAATGGTAGTGGTAATATTAATATTAATACAATAAGAAGAAGAATAATGATGGGAATAATAATGATAATAATAAATAAGACTAATGATGGATTTTTATAACTGACCTGTCCCAATTATTTTCCTGTGTTGTGCTGTTTTGTCCTTGATTAAACACAAAACTATCATCGTTATGTCACCTACTGTTACATAATGGTCTCATGCACTAATCTTTTTTTTTTATATTAACACTGACATAAATGACTATGTACGAACATTAGTCGCTCGAAGTGAGGAGCTCACAGAGTCTTCACCCAACTTAGCTCCCCTCAGCGCTACTGAGTGTTTTAGTGTCTTTCAGCTCTTTGTTTTGGTTTTTTGGAACTTCTTTTGTTCAGTCCACTCTCACATCTCTCATCAGCCCTCATTTTCAGCCACAGCTGTTTTTGGTTTAAAAAAAAAAACCCCTCTGATGAATCCACCAAATGGCTGACAAAGTTAGCGATTAGCTAGTGAACATAGTGGAGCATTTAGCACCTAAACAGCCAGATATTGGGTGGTGTAGTTGGTGGACAGCAAAACAGCTAAAAGGACGGTGAATATTGGACACAAAACTCCAAATGAATGCTAATGTTGCTCTGTATCTGCTAGATGTGTACATAAGCAACTGTTTGCTAACACGTCCGCCATGTCGACCTTATAAGGTGATAATATGTCAGGGTTGTGTTTATAGCTTATTGCTCTGCCCCCAAGTAGCTTCATTTAGGTGTTTAAGGATTCTAATTATACCGGTCCAAAATTTGAGATAGTTTTTAAAATGTCCTCAGAGTTGCAGTCTCTTAATGATGAGGAGTACTGTAAATGCGGTCTGTTAAAGGAATAGTTCAACATTTTGGGAAACTCACTTTCCTTCCAAGAGGGAGATGAGAAAATCCATCTCATGTCATGATCTGGTTAGCCTAGCTTAGCATAACGACTGGAAGCAGGGGGAAACAGCTCGTATGGCTCTAAACTATTTATTATTTTATTTTAAAAGCACATTTTCTGACTTTATAATGTTCTATTTTCCAATTCATTCATTCAATTCCAGTCAATTTTTTTTGATTATAATTAAATACTGACTAAATATTTTACTAACTCAGTGGCACATCCAAGATTCCATATAGGACAGAAACAAACAGAACAGAATTCAAACAATATATGGAAAAATGCTTTTATTTAACATTACTGATCTGATTGCACACTTAATTTTGGAAGTATTGCTAGCATGTAAAGCAATATTTTTGGCCACGGTCACACTCCAAAGGGCCAATACAGATAAACAGCTGATTGGAAAGTGCTTTACTTAAAAGAAAAAACATAACGATAGTGGAATGTTAACATCAGCAGCAACTAACCTGGACAACTTTTAAACTTATCCACATATTCAACTGCAGCATTAAGACAAAATGTAATAATATTTTAGACTAATACAGGACTAGAAATCTGTCTTTGGATGTTTTTGAAGTCATATTTCAATCATGGTTGTTTAATTAGCACCAGAAAAATAAGAATTCATGTTCTTTGACATTGTTTACATGAATCAGCTGTACGTTATCAATACATCAAATTCAGATGTTCTGTTCCCGTATGAAGAGTCTGGGAATCATCTCCAGGTACAATACAGGCGTATATCATCTTCTGCTTTGTTGAGTTCATATGAAAGCAGAGGCAGCTTAGACATGTTAAATTTCAGATGTCCACAATTTAAAATATTAAAAAAAGGGAGCTGTGACTACTTATCAATATAAGGTGTTTTTAAGCTTGTGTTTTGATTAACTTTACGCTTATGAAATATTTTCAGGTGCAAATAAATGACATGTTAAGGGATTCTTATGCAGTGTTTGGGTATTTAATACCACAGATATGTGGTTTCATAATCAATACTTTAATAGATGAATATATTTAGGGATTTTAATGGGTTTTCTGCATAAATTATGGTGTTTTTAAAATCCGTAAAATGTACAAAAGAACATTACAACCCTAAATGTATACCTTATGTGAAGACATAAACTGCCTACAGCGTTGGTCATATAAAAAAGGCCAAAAGGTATTCAGTAAAGATTATATTATGGCTTAAGTACAATAAATGATCGTACTGTGGCTGGCAACCTGGAAGATACAGCAGAACTTAGTCGGTATATCATGAGGCAGTGACACATGGGAAACTTTGAGGCAATGCAGCTGGGAAAATATCAAGTGAGTCATTGGGGGGAAAGCAGGAATGCAGAGGTAAGACTGTAGTGAAATATCATTAGATAACTGAAATGCTGAGGAAGAACTACAAAAATCACCGCCTTGAATGTTTGCTTTCCAGGGCATTGCCTTTAAATGTTTCCCATGTATCATAGCCTTAACATTTCAAGAAACAAAACCTTTTATTCATTCATTTTCTCATCAGGGTCACGGGCGGGCAGGAGTCTAGCCCAGCATGAACTGGGCAGACCCTGGACTGGTCGCCAGTCTATACACACACATTCACACTTATATTCATATCTGTGGGCAGTATGGGAAGTTGAGTCTTTCTTAATGTGACACCGCTAATCGCTCAACCACCGTAGTGTCCCAAAACAAAACCGAGACCCAGAAAAAAAACCCCAAACCCCAAATATTTACCATGTAGCCATTACAGAAGTCTCACTTCACTGCAAACTGTCTGACCATTTAGAGAATTCAAATTCCTTTTGAACCGTAAGAAGATCACTTTTGGTTTGTGTTAATATACACAAATGTTCATTGAATGCAGAATAGATGAATAAAGTGACACTTCTATTTTGGCTAACGCAGAATAACAGCTTAAAAGAACAAGACAATACAGCTATATTCCCTCTCTTCATGTCTCATCCCATCAAACAGGCGAAGTCAGTGCGTGTGTGCGTGCTCGTGTGTGTGTGTGTGTATGAATGAGTGTCGTCTAAGCCTTCTTCATGCCTTTCCCCATCAGGCACGCGAAGATTGTCATCACCATTTTGGGGTTGATCTCTACCAAGTCCTCAGGCAGGGCGTAGACTTTCGCCCCGATCTTCCTCGCCATGGAAATGGCATACCTGGTGCAGGAAAGGGTCATAGTTACAATCAAAATGGCAACGTATCAGATCTGTGACACAAAATTGTATCTTTCATTTACTTAGAAATGCATTTATTTCTGTTTGATGTTTTCTTTTCACTGGTTTACCAACATTACTGTGGGCTTTGAAAGTTACAGTTGTAGCAACTGAGAATATCTGCAAAACGTTATTGTGAGTCTTCTCTGATGTTTTAAGTCTGACATTTAATTATTTAATCACTTTTTTACCACCTAAAGTATGGATTGTGTCAAAATGCAATGGGACATTTTGAATACAATTTTTTTTTTTTGCAAGCACATAAATGATATTTTGTAGTGAAATTGTTGTCATGCAAAGATTAATTTCATTTGAGTAAACAACCAAACAACTTTTTTTTTGCTCAATATATTAATTTCCAGCTACCATTCTCCTAGTGCTTCCCTGCTTCCCTAGTGACTGATAACCCTTCTAGCGATCGCATTGGAGACAGCACATTGGAGAAATAAAATAAAAAAATGTAATTCTCTGATTGGCTGGAATTCTGGCACACTGTCAGGCTGAGTGTGCAGGCAAACTTGAGAGCGCATAGAGCAGGTATATTGCTCAAATTAAATTAGTCTTTGAATGATAATCCTTTCACAACAAAACAATTTATGTGTGTGCAAAACATTTTCCTGTGCTGTAGATGTCCCATTACACGCTCAGAATTTAGACACAGATACTGTTTAATGCCATACTAAAACCCAGGAGCTGCGGGTAAACACACAGTCAGAGAAAAGCAGGTAGGTGATTACTTGGCATTGTTCAGTTTGTCTTCGTCTGACAGATTTCCTTTTCGAACCAGCTCAAAGTTCACACTCTGTGGCTGAATGGCATCGATCAGGTCCAGAACTGGAATACTGGTACCGATCGCTTTGTCCTGAACAGAGGGATACACACACACACACACACACACACACACATCACACAACATATATGCAACATACTGTAAAAACTAAGTCCAGAACTGACCTTCTTTGCCAAAGGAAGATCGAAATGCATACCTTCTCTTACAACAATGATACTGCACACAGTTTGGTTGTGGTGTAAAATTATACTAATTAAACACTAAACTAAAATATAACTAAAGTAAAAGTCACCTTAAAGCTTTTGATAGAGGAACTCTTGCCAGCCCCAGCTAAAGTCTTGTTGACCCATGAAACTATCAGATCATCTCCTGCAACTTCTCCATGTCCAAGGTCTTCAAGAACATTCAAAGTGTACCTGCATATAGATTATAACACCAAATGTATGAATATCAACAATTAAATCACATCACATCCTAGATACAGTATAGAGCTTGGGGTACAACCAGTGAATACTGTAAGATCTAATTCAATCCAAAATTGCATTGCATTGCAACAAAAAGTATTTCTGATTCTGAAATAAATGATAATATTTTGCAAAACCAATACTACATTTCCCATAAACCCCTTTGTTTTCAGTCACCAAGAGGGGTAATTCATCTAGCTTCGCCTTCCCCTGGTGTCTGTTTTCTCCATGGCTTCACTAAAAGGAATAAACATGTTGGAAGTGATCTTAGATCCACTATGTGACATTGAGAGAAAGTGTGAAAGCTTTAACTGTGTGCTGAACGAACAGCGCCCTCTCCCTGTTTTGGGCTACTCCAACATCCACAGTCTGAAGGCCGGTAGATGCTGTCTTTCTTCTCAGTGGTGCTTTTGCTTGTTTATGATGATTTTCTTAACATCTCAGAATCACTACGTAATGACGTTAAGTTTCGCTATTACGGGTGAGTCACCTCCTCATCAGCTGCCACACAAGTGCTAGAGTTAGAGTTGGATTTCCATCGTAGAGGTCCTGTCCGCCAATTCCCACCAGGGAAAAACCAGCGCTTTTCTTACCCAGCTCCACAGCGTAGGTGCAGTTTTCCATCTACGCACACACACACACACACAGTAAACTCAGTTAGGATACAGGATACATACCAATGCTGTTTGGAAAGTAGTATGTACAGTTACCTTTTTTAAATGCCCTCCTCCTACTCCCTTGAATGGAGGGTGGTTGACTCTGTTGTCCCAGTCCACTGGCACCTTAATCCTTTCATAAAGCTGCAGAATCACTATGGCATCGTGCAGATCACTGCATTAACACACATATACACACATGCATGTATTGAAACAGTGACTTGTGCATCAGCGTGGCAATAAACAGTAAACATGATAACTACAGCAAGCCATTTCAGACAGAGAGATACTGACCCGTAGATATGGTGAACATGTGGACTGACTCCGAGAGAGTTCATCCAGTTCCTGAAAGTTCTCTCCTCTCTGGTCTCACCTTGAGAGAGACGAGAAGAGAGAGAGGTAAGCCTCACAGACACAGGACCACACAGGAGGTTTGTATGGACGCTACATGGGTGAAAGTATATGTGACAGAGGGATTATTCATCCATGCTTACTCTCCAGATTCCAGTCTTGGTTCTCTGGTTTGGTGAGAGCCGGGTGTTTGTTGAAGAGCGTGGCTACGAAGGCCATGTTGAGCTTTGCGTTTCCGCACACGACATCGGTGGCAGTTACAAACTGTCGGCAGCCGAGGCGGTCGGCCTGTTTGAGCATACACTCTGCTCTCTTCGTAAGATCCTTCTCCTGGTGACACACACACAGACACGCACACAAACACAGATTTACATTTTGTTGGGGAAAACATTTGGGATACAGAACATCCTTAAAGGGGTCCCATACACTAAATCACATTGAAAAACACATGTGTGACTACAGATCCAGATTTTCTGTATGGTTTTCTAACTAAGAAATCACTGGTTCACTAAGACATCATCCATATATAGTAGATGTCATTGGCAAGGGCCGAGATGATGATTGTGACATGTAAAACAATGACATATGTAGACTTAACAACTTGTAATATTGTAAAGATGAATCTATGTCACTTTTTCTCCGTTACATGAAAGATACTAGAGAGAAAGAGAAAAGAGAGATGTAAACCCTGCGTACAAAAAGTGCTTAGAAAAAAATCTTATGACTGAGAGTCAGAACGATATCATGATCCTAATATGGTCCTACAGGAAGCAGGAAGAAGGTCAACAGGAAGTCAGCTACCATTCAGCCTCTGATAGCCAAATGGAAAGCATCAACTGAGTTTAGACTGGACGGCACATTGACGGTTGTTCAGTTTTAATGACATACCAATGTGTGTGTATGGGCTTGTTTATGTGGTTATGTACGTTTGAAACTTTGATTCTCAGTGTCTCACTGATTTAAGTTGTAATGTCTGAGTGAAATAATACTAAATAAATAGAATATAAAGGGTAAACAACATGGAAGAAAGAAAGCAATAAGTGCATTACACCTTGCCGTCGTAAGACAAAAGGTTGCATATTCTAGCTGTAACTGTCGCTTTAACAACTTACATAAAGACCAGTCATGTCGACCTCAACCTGTGGAACGTCCTCTTTGCTGCCGTCTGGAGCAATCTGCTCAAGCAGGTGGAAGTACGCCTTGGAGTCCTGCACAGAAACAGAGACGCACAAACACACAGAGAGACTCTTGGTGAGCTGTGATGAAACACCGAACCACACTGATAGTTACTCCCCACCACTAATGTCAGATATAATCTCCTGTGGGTTGATTTCACCAGCATTATGTTGCGTCCCTGAAACTAAGATAAGGGTTTAGCAGTGGAATAATAGTTACATTTCCTTACCTTAATATCTCCAGAAAAGTTTGATATGGTCATGCCAACTTTCTTTAAATGGAAATTGGCCCAGCGCAGCAGCAGCTCCTCAGGACTGAGTTTCATCAACACTTCCAGACTCTCCCCTTCCTCTAGCAACGCTGCTAAAGCTGTACACAGAAAGACAAGCATGACTCTGATTGGTGAATAAAAGTTCATTGAAAGCAAAAAATGTTTGTATGATAGAGATTGTCTGCATGTGTTGATACAAGTGTATAACTCTTTGTTCCATCTTACTTTTATGCCACTATGGTCTTGTGTTGACAATCTGATATGTGTTATATTGCCATGTGAAGTTTGTCTGCGTGGGTACATTACATTTAGTTTTATATCTACAGACAAGTCTGACTGTGTGTGTGTGTGTGTGTGTGTGTGTGTGTGTGTTTGTACATGCCTTCATTGCGACTCAGCTCTATATTAGCAAACAGTCCAATCTTGATAATCTGCCAGAGGAGTCCAAGCACTAGGTGAGGTTTTCCCTCCTTCAGATCTTGAGCGCCGATATTGACAACTTGGCAGCCGATGGCCGAGGCTGAATTCAGAGCCAAGTTCAGATTCTCCTGTTGGGGGGAAAAAAAAAGTTGGATACGGAAAGTCAGGAGGAAACTGATAAACTAAATGAGTTTTAAGTCTCACAGCAAAACAAGTGATCACAGAGGCCAAAATAGAGGTCAGATTCATGCAATATAACATATATATGTATAATCAGTGATGTAGTTTTAGATTTGAAGGTGCTATCCCCTGAAAAATGGCTTTCATTTATGTGTTGTTTTTTTTTAAATCCCTATATATAACTGTAATTTAAATCCATTTGATATTGTTTTCTCGGATTTATGCAATGAAGTTAAATCACACTAAACACGACACATACACACGATTAACTAATTAAGCTAACTAACTAACCTGTGTGGTGAAAGCCGTGAGTTTTTTTTTATTGATGGTTCTCTCGTCGATGGTGTCGGGAACAGAGAGGTTGATGAGTTTACTGCAAAAACACATGGCAGAAAAACATTGTAGCACGCTGAAGTGATACAATGCCTAAAAAACAGACTGGAAACGGGTTAAAGTTAACAGATAAGGGCCAGCGGGGTTGAAGGTAAAATTAAGGACAAGGGTAACAGTTATGGATAGACAAGTACAGATAATTACAAAGTGAGTGATCAACATACTGAAGAACATATGCTTTGAGTGCTTTGATGTTACTGAGATTTACCAAAGCATGATGCCGTCTGCCACTGCTTTAAACAGAGCTTCAGTGTTGGGGTTGATGGGCAGGACATGTTTACAGTCTGGATCCTTCTCCAAAGAAGTGTTGATATAGTTGGCAAAGGCAAAGCGCTCCTGCTCTGAAATACAGTTGAGGCAGGCGTCACGTCCCTTCTGTCACGGATACTGTCTTGGCTTGATGGCACTGACATGTCATTCTACAGGTAATAAGTGTTACTAGAGCTTTACTAACCAGAGATTGAATGTTGAGTTCCTTCACTAGAGATCGTGCTGGTGCCCCCGATGGCTACGATGCCTTCTTTCTTGTTGAGCGCTTTCCTGAAACCCTTGGCCATGCGGTCGTCCTTCATATCCTGGAAAATCTGAATGTGCACACAAAAACGCACCACCAAGGCTTAGAGCCAATGAAACTGGGGTTACATTTGTTAAGATACTGATTAATATTTTAGGTTTACCAGTTATTCAGTTTGGTGGTTTGTCTTTTTCCCAGTTAGTCACTCACTCGCCTCTTGAGTTAAGTTTCGAAACAAACAAGTAACACAGACAGTAATCACTTGATTTTAATATAATCTAGTCAGTTAGTCATCCATCCAATTTGTCAGTTGAATGGCTTTCAGCCATCGAGTTAGGACTTTACTTAGTCAACATCTAGTTGATAGTTAGTAAACTGTTAGTAGAGTTGTGAATCAGTTAGTTAGTTAGTTAGTTAGTGTTACCTACAGCCGTGAACTCTGTAAGGTCGATACGGCTGTCGTTGTCTCTGTCCAGTTTCTGAAGGAGTTCTCTGATCTGGTATCCAGGCAAAGGACAGCCCACCTCGCGAAAGAGATTGCCGAGTTCAGAGGCGCAGATGTACCCGTTACCATCCGCATCTAGAGAAGTGGGGTGGAGGCAAGACGGACGGGGTAGGAGGGAGGGAAAATGGCAAAATTCAAGCAATATTGTATTTGGAGCCCATGCTGAGGATCACTGTGAGGATCAGGAGTCAGTATCTTCATGATGTTTTACATTTACTGTTCTAACGTTTGACTCTATGCTTGTCAAAGTTACATGTGTTCAGAATTGTTTACAATAGAGGAATAACTATTCGTAGGTAAAATAGGATTGTCACTTAAAGTAAATTGAAGTGAAAAATTGTCAATTTGCAGTTTTATGGGCCGTTAGGTGGATTATTTTACCTTTGGACTGAGCCAGGCTAGCTGTTTCCAGTCTTATGCTAAGCTAAGCGAACCGTGACCTGGCGCCATCTTCACATTTAACAGACAAATATGAGAGTGGTATCAATCTTCTCATCTCACTCTCTGCACGAAATCCAATAAGCGTGTGTCTAATGTCTAAAACCATTCCTTTGAGCGATAACTGAAACGTGGGTGTATCAAAGGTTTCATTTCTTTCCATAAATCACAAGAAAATCATCTGTTTGTAAGATGGTGCACAAACACAGGAGCACACACAATATATAAGAACATGTGTTTGTCAGCTGCTTTACCCCACTTCAAACATGACTGACTATTTCATCATAGTCTGACGGGTGTCTGCAATATGTGCTCACACACATTTTTACTCACCCACTTTCTGGAAGCCCTCCCTGATCTCCTCCATCTCCTCAGCGCTGATCTTTGTTGACATGTTGACACCTAAATAAAAAACAGAACAGCAGAACACAAGAAAATGTTGCATTTAGGTACTGTGATGCAATTTCAGCAATGAGAGCCGATATGTTTTTAGCTGTGGAAAATGCAAATGAGGTGATGAACTCTTTACACACATAATCAGAAATGATCCTACATCTGCCATTTTCAACACTGATACTTTACCACCAGTTATCTGCACCACCTCACTGTAATTGAGGCAAACAAATGAAACCACAGTTGAGATGATTGGTAGCCTGATCGCATGCTAATATTATAGTTAGTGTTTCTCAAATAAATAAGGCAGCATTTCTCATAAATCCTTCATTGAAAGTTTTCTCTTCAGCTGTGTACATTCATCTCAGTCATCAGGATGAAATGGTTTGATGTTATGAGCTCCTTTGTATGGATGATTGTTGTTTGGCTACATTGGTGCTTTTCATTATCTTATATTATTGGTGCCACGCTGAGGAAGAGCATCTGCCTGAAATGTCCATGCATTAAAGTGACCCTATGTACTGTAACGTTTGTGACAATTATGGGACTACTAAAAATGCTAAAACTTACTGTACCGGTAGCACAAGTAGAAAATAGTCATAAAGTCAGTGAATGTTTGCTAAATTTGCTAACATTAGCCACCATAAGCTACTGGTCATACCAGACCAAGGCTGTAACAGCAAAACCCCTGAGTGAGCTGAGCAGTGTTTTACTGTTTATGAAGGGAAATTTTCAATACTCTTATGTGTCCTACTTTAATAAACACATTTTTGTTAAATATGGGTTAGGGGTAGATGCGTGTTCAGGCGTGTTCATTATGCCTCTATTTAATGCTTGGTTCTGCCTGGAGCCATACTGCAGCTCTCAAACAGCACAGCTCTGTTAACTCAGCCAGGGAAATAGAAGGTAGCTTGATCTATTATACAAAGAGCCATTTAGCATTACAGTTACATCAGTCCAGAGACCCTTAAAACATCTAATAGATTTATGTAGATTGCCTTTGGTGTAATATGATTCTGTAATGGAGGGTGGAGATTGTTTGTATTATAGCTTATATAGATCATTTATATTACAGCGACTATATATATAGATATCTAGTAGCTCTCTCTAGAACAAAAACAGGTATGATATGAATTTGATCCACTTAAGCTTGTTGTATATAGAATCGTAAACATGCATATTTGCATCTACAGTGGCTGAAAGGATCAGTTCGCCCAAATCACACAAAAAAAACATACTCTTCCACTTGAAAATGATAATCACAATGATTTTATACGTTATAATTAATTATGGATACACTCATCTAGCTTGAAGGCAGTTTTGGGGGTTTTTTTGCTTATAGGTTTTGAGACTTCTGCCATCGAGACCCTCTCTACCACCCAACGCCAATGGCTGGTTAATGACATTTGGCTACTCAAAGCATCAAAAAGCATCAAAAGCAATGTGTCTCTCGAGAAACAACATCGTAAAGTACTCTGGTAATCCACAGACGTCACTGTGAACATTATTTTCACACAGACTGTCTATCTCTGTCCGTACTTGGTTCACCTCATTTGTAGCGGGCTGAGATCTCAAAACTTCTCCAAAACAAACTGAAGGTGGTATCTAGTAAAGGTCATTGGAGACATGCTGTATGAGAAAATGATTTTGTAATTTGAGCGAGCTTACCCTTTAATACCACCAAATTGGCTAATGAAATGAGGTAGCTGAATATATCCATTTTAGCATCTTAGGCTAGGATGATGCTTTCAATAGCAAAAAGCAGAGCTCTGTAGTAGCTTGGCAGCTTAATGGATCACACAATATATCAGATAATGTTATAGAAAATATTGGCCTACATATACAGTACCAGTAATAAGACATAGTGAGATTAGCCTGTGCTGTATATGATTTATTTTGAGAAAGAGCTTTCTGCTGCAGAGAGCAGAGCCCTGCTAGCTGAGACAAGACGACAGCAACTAGATGTGTTCCATCTACAGATAATCAATACAAGCCTAGGAACCCAAAGCCATTCAGACGAATCAAGCATTATAAGCCTGAGATATGGCATCTAACTCCAGACACCATATAGAAAAAAAACCCTGATCCGCTCATAGCTGTTGGAACTGAGAAAAATATAACGAAATCATATTTTTCCCTATTTAGACATCCATTAAAAGATCTGATTTGATGAGAAGCCCAGCTCTAACTTAAAGAGATGAATGTCTTCCACCTGTGAACTTGAAGAGACATTAGCAAACTAAAAAGATTTTGGCAAGAGAATCCTCTTAAATGAATGCCTTTGATCGTGCATTTTAATTCAAATCACCTTTCCACGTCACAATTCACTCCATTCCAATCTGGACTACTCTCTGAGTGTATTAGCCTCCCACATGCGCCGTGATCATGTTACAGCTTTGGCAAATAAACAAATAGGCTTTGCCTCGGCACACGCATGCAAACATAGTGGTTGCACAGTCAGCCAGACACACGCAAACACAGATACAGGCAGGAAATCACAGGGCCATTAATGTCTCAAAAAACACTTCTAAAGAAAACACTAGCGGTCAGAAGAAACATTACTTAATGCCAGCTATTTAATTTCGGTCAGGTTATTTGAATAAGTAATGGACATGTATTCTTCCTAATACAATACAGACAGTACCCTCCTCATGACAATACTGTACATCTGAAGACCTTAAAGCAATTTCTGATCCATAATAAATGCAATAAACATTTTCAGTCCGAAATAACTCATGTTCATGCAGAATTGTTGGATTACAGAAGCAATATATTTTTACTGCCACCAGATGTCACTACTTCAGGAAGAACGGACCTTCAGTTTGAAGGATTTTAAGGTTTGTCCTTGCTGTATTTGCAAGTTTCTTAACATAGAGGTAGATCAGAGGTCTGTTTATGCCAACAATGATCATCAAATCACAGAAATCTGTTATTAAATAACATTACATGATCATACAAAGCATGTTTGGAAAATGTCTCAGATATCTGCATCTATTTGGTGGAAAATGCCAGCTGATAAAGTTAACAAATTAAGTTAGTCTTCTTGGCTCTTTAAACATCAAACTGTACTGAGAGAAAAACATAAATCAGTCATCAATCATACATGTAGTTAAACTCCCATAATTCCTGGTTGATCTAACATTGACTCAATGACACTGCCTGGATGCTATTTGTCCTCCAGATGTAGAGTCCTAGGATCATTCATCCAGTCACACCAGCGGTGAGGCACATGACTGAAGGAGTGTGTTTATAAGTCCTGATGGACCCTCACACACACACACACACACACACGTCTGTGTTAAGAATGATGATGCAGGTCATATCACCATTCATCCTGACACATGGCTGCTGCTGCACTGTCTGCCAGTCACACTCCAGTATTATTCATTTCGATTATTCATTGAGAAAAAAAAGCAACCTTCAGCTATTTGTATTTGGAAACAACCCTAAAACGTGTTATTTTATTTATTTTATATTACAGGCTGCAAGCAATAACTACTGGAAAGCATTGTAAAGCATAGTAATAATACTATGCACAATAATTCTAATTTGTTTTACTTTTAGATGGTTCATTAGCTAGCTACATGGCATGCTCCTTAGTAAATCAGCTAGCATACTGCAAATTTAAAAAATGTCAAATAGTATTCATAATATATTGAGATGTAGGCTATTCATAAAAATGTGTACATTAAATAAAATTCACTGGAAATTTTATGTGGGGAGAAAATTGTATTTCCAGTGTACAAACCATAGTGTATAAAAACAGGTCCAAACTAGCTTTGGAGTGCATGTCATATGCTACATTACATACCGCAGAAATACTGCGCATTTTTAGCTACTGTTAGCATATTTTTGACTGAAAACTCTAAACATATCTTGAGAAATGCTATGAAATGTATTTTTCTGCTGAATGGAAGAACACCAGACGTACCGCAGTGAGTTATAAATCCTATTTTCTGCTCCCCAGTAAAACCTAAGACAACACTTCCCTCTCCTTAATCACGAGAAAACGCCCTAAGACGCACCTTCCTCTTACCTGAAGTCCGCTGGTGCAATTCAGTAAAAATCACCCGGGGAAATGAATCCCTGTGTCGGCTTCTCACTCATCCTCTGTCCCGTTTTCTTTAGCTGACACCGCCCGGTAAGGGGGGGAAAGCTCCGCCCCTCCGCGCCACCCCCTTCCCAAACCAACCTGCCTCCGCCCTCCCCCCCAGCAGCAGTCATGTCTGACCACTTAGCAAGAAATACATAGACGTCTTTAGTGGAGACTGACATAGCATTGTCGTGGCGTGGAGGAACAACAACTTCTGTTTTCACCCTGCTTTTCCAAAAACATGTCCACTAATAAAACGGAAAGAAAAAAATTGAAACAGTTAACTAAAATTGCGCACTTTGTGGCCAATTGTTATGCTATTGCTAACCAATTTTAATGCAAAAACACTCTCAGGCACTAGCTTAATTAGTAAGATGGCTAGGTGTATAACAATTGTATTAATTTTTTTTTTTTTTTGCTTTTTTACATTTTCAGTCACAAGCCATATATTTATGACTTAGCCTCAAGATAGCACTGTAGCCAAGATGCCACCTAGCTAAAGGGATGAGCTAGCAAGCTGAAAATCCTTATTGTGAATGAGCTGCTTAATGTAAGTTTTGCCTTCGCTTCTAATTTATTTATTTATTTTTATTATTTTATATTTATTTTTATTCAATTTTTTCAGCACAGTAGCAACTCTTTGAACAATGTTTCATTCAGTTCAGTAACTATTTCATTGTCCCTTACACCAGCCTCACCCACCACTTAATGAACCTTACTGCTGACATACTGTAATGACTAGTTTCTCTATATGAGCAGTTTAGATGCAAAATAATAATGTATTACCTGTACATTTTACACAAAAGCCCTTCTTTACAGTAAGCAATTGAACACATCATGTCAACCTAAACATGTATCACCATCTGGTAAAGTAGATTGTGTTCAAATAGTCATCTGCAGCAGATTACTGATTATTCATTCTGCAAACATGCTTTATCAGTGAGTGGAACTTTGTGTGAGAACTGTCGGAGCTCTGCTGCTGCTACCGGTCTCTACACGCAGGAATTCTTCCTCCTCTCATTCCTCCTCTTCTCATACCTTGCCTTCCTATCCCTCCACCTTTTCTGTTCCCTCTCCTCTCTTCTGTCCCCCCCCACCTCTGGCGTGATGTGCTGAATCTTGTCAGAGTAAATTCCTCCGCAGTGGCAGAAACCCGGGAGTGGTGGGTTTTGATTCAGACTTGAATCGATAGTGTCCTGCACAAACTTGCTCACGGTCGTCTGACTGTTTTAACTTTTCACGCCGCTTGATTGCTGACATTGTAACATTAGTGACGTTGCAGTGAATTAAAAGATGGTATTATCACACAGTAAAGACCACAAATATAGATGGAAAAATATTTACTTAAAGGATGAATTCACCTACACCCCTTAAAGGCCGTGTCATAATTTAGATAAGATACTACTTACTGTAATGAATAAGACATTTGGCCCCAAAAAGGGTGAGGCAGCAGGTTTCAGCTAGTATTACATAGCTTGGCACTGAAATTTTGCTTTTCATATCTGAAAGGTGTCAGTTCCCCCAGTTTTGATGACTATTTAAATGCCAGACTTTTCTAACCTTTATTTATCGCAGTGTGTTTCAGGTTCAAGTGTGTGTGTGTGTGTTTTCCTGCAGTTTTGCCCTGAACTGCTCCATTAGAGACCTTCATTTAAGCAGTAAAACACTGTGGTTGGATTTGGTTGAGCTCGACGGTAAACGCGAGCGCGCTCTGTTAACCTACAAATGAAACAAATGAAAATCCTTCTCCAGCCAAGCTGTGGATTTGCCTTTAACTATTAAAAAGAGGACCAGAGCGTGATGTCATTGAATGGCACAGAGTGAGCGTTGACAGGCAAACGTTGGACCAGACATTTTTCCCACCACTGTTAATAGTCAAGAAACAGAAATAGAATAAAAAAGAACAGAAGTGTTGAGCACCCTAATAGGTGAATCTTTAGGGTGCGTACCACGTAACTGCAACGTCCTCGGCTGGAACCCGGGCCAGAGACCTTTGTTGCATGTCATTTCCCTCTCTGTCCCCTTATTTCCTGTCTTTCTCTACACTATTAACTGTCCAATAAAGATAAAACATGTGGAGAAAAAAAAGAAGTGCTCACTAATGTGCTCATTACATATTAATATCCCCAAAGAAAAGGCCACATTCAATAACAGATCTTAGTATATAAAAGCATATTTTGCAGTTGCCATTGTTCAGCTACAGCAGCGTTGTTAAGGGCAACTACCGCCTGTTTCATTACTGACCGCCTGCCTGCCTGCCTGCTGATTAATCTGCTGATTTTTCTTCGATTAATCACTGAGTCTTGAAATGTCAAACAAATAAATGATATAGAAAAGGGCACATGACGTGTTCTGAGAGCCCAGTTTGACGTCTTCAGGTGTCTTGTTTTGTCCTACCAATAGCCCAAAAGCCAAAGTTATTAAACTTACAGTGATATAAAACAGCGAAAAGCAGAAAATCCTCACATTGTAGAACCTAAAACCAGCAAATATTTGGCATGAAATGATTAATCAATTACCAAAATTGTTCTTAATAATTTTTTGTCCATCTACTAATCTGTTAATTGACTATTCTTTAAAGCTCTCGATATGTTAGTAGAATTTCTGTAAGTTACCTACTGTCGGTCTCAAAGGCCCTGAAAACCCACACAGCTTTTTTATAGTTGTTCTGACTATAACAGTGAAATTGAGGCCAAAATCAATTCATTTCTGTGGAAGTGCCGTGATCAGTGGATTAGCTCGGGGAGGCAAAGTAAACCCTGCAGAGCTTTTGCAACATTTGTGAACTTTAGTTTGCGCCCTTCACCAATAGCAAACTGTCCTGACAGTACAGTCCAAAATCGAGGAAGCTATCATATTTCCAGAGTATTTCTGATTCTGATATTAAATTCGTCCTCCTAAAAAAATCTTTTAAAAAAGTAATACACGCATCTTGTAATATTACTGTAATACGGTAACAACTGATGTTAAATTGCTTCAAGTTCAATTTTTAAAATAACCCACACATATAATTCAATGACTAATGGAATGCAGTCAAATGTTAAATTGAAACAAAGGCCACAGCTGATGATTTCTGTTCCCATGTGAATATGGCAACAGAAGGACCTTGGATTTTGTCTGCTGGTGCTTAACCGGCGCTGGAAGCTGACAACTGGCTCATGTGATAACACCGCCGATAGTATGTCAACAAGCCAAATAAACTGTCGGCCAGTTTCACAATTGTTGGCTGCTCCTCTGCCCCTCAGCAATGTGTGTGAGACACACATGGATAGGAAGAAATGGAGACAGAAAGAGCCACAGACAGAGAGTGTAAGACAGACAGACTGAAAGACGGACCATTGTGCAGTTCTGGCAGGATGCGGCGAATGCTTTAAACACGCGCTTCTGTGACTCATAAACCAAACACACACAGAGGAACACAAAACAGAAGCTAATACTGTGTGCAAAGTGTGACTCCCATCCATTTTAATATTCTATAGAACTGCCAGTTTATTAGGTACACCTTGCTGAACTCAAACCAGTCTAATAAAACAGCCCTGCAATCAATGCTGCCTTCATGAACGTTATAATGTCCAGTTTTTGTTGAAACTGCTTTAAAGAGATGTTGATTCAATTTTATGGTCACTTTGGAGGCCGTCGAGTTGTACTGGATTATACAGAGAAGCGTTTCTAATATTCTGTCCACCATGTTTATATCAGTGAGGGTAGGATAAATATTAGAAACGCTTCTCATTATAACCAAATACACTTCAACAGCACCACAATTTACAGCTTCCAAAATGACCATAAAGTTGAACAAAACCTCTCTGAAACAGTTTGGACAAAGACTGAACATCATAACCTTCATGAAAGTAGGATTTATTGTAGAGCTGTTGTATAAGACTAAATTATTATTAGCTATGTGTGGATGTAGGCAACTGGGTGTAAGTAGTACACATGTTTGATTGTGGTGTGTGTTTACCCAGGTAAGCATTAGTTAACTATGAAGCTACATTACACTGCCATGAATCACTGAGGTAACACTGTATAATGACTTATCACACTCTGTGATCTAATCCGTGGTGATAATTTAGTTTACATTTAATTAACCTCAAATGAAACTTTCACACAACTCTGCCTGAACTCAACGCCATCTGCAGGTATGCTATAATGCGTGGAGACTAGTTTCAGGTTGAGATGAACATAACATTGAAGATGACAAGGCAACTTTGCAAGTTGGTGGCCAAATCCACATTTTTTTGGACTTCAATACCCACAAATTCTAGGTGACGTAAATTAACAGTATCCTCTAGACCTTTTTCCCCAGCAGACATTTTCTATTGTCATGGCAGGACAAGCACAGGTGTAATTAATACCTATAATGATGACTCAGTTCCATTTAGGTGGCCCTTAAACAATGTCACTGTGCCAGCATGCACAATCCCAGGGTCCTGAAACGTACACACACAAATGGAATGCGGCCATGATGAATGTTATTAATCACATGATTTTGGGATGATTATCTCTGAGTCTGCAATATGTTACAACTTGGTAAACCAACTCACTTGCGTTAACATGCTTTCTGGTTAGAGGCGAGGAGGGTTTAAAGCAAACATTTCTTGATTTGATATTATCAGCAAATCACATGGCACCAAAACCAACAACGCTGTTAGTCCATTTGTCAATCATTGAAGTTTCCCCTACCTTGTCAGTGGCACTCAGCCCTCAATCATTAAAAGAGCAAGTTAAAAATATATACTTTAATTTCCTAAAACAACTGGGCACTGTAGTTTTTAGCAAAAGTTACTCAAACAGGAGTAAACAATGCACTTGTTGGGGACTATTTTATGCTGCGGATTAATCCACATTTGGTGCTCCAGTCAGTATTTCCAGCAGCAGCACAGTCTATGTGGGACTGACTCAAAATAAACTGCAGTGTGTGTTCATGGGAATGAAGGAACATGTCACCCAGTGCAACAGTGTGGCTCACTGATGTGTTTTTAATAGTTTTTGGACAACAACGGAGCTCTGTGGAACAGAGGAAGAAGCTACATCAGGTTTAGGATACACACACACATAACTTAGCTTCAAAAAGTCTTAATCCATAATAAAAGCAGGGAGGGTCATCTTATAATCAGGGTCATCTTATATTCGGGCCAATATTTTTCATTCTTGTTGGACTCTGCTGTGTTTGAGAATGTCGGCAGGAGCAGTTACATTACATCGCTATAAACCTTTGTTGCATTTAGACCCTCAATTCAGTCATCTAGCATAAGGTATCCATGTGATCCTCTCTGGTAAGGGTAGAGCACACAGTAAATCTCACACCACTTGAAAGTGTGGGTGGTTGTTGAGTTGTTGTGCTGACTCATGCTTTATCCATCGCAGTTCTGGAAAATGGGACACTCCTCTCTGCTTCAGCCCCGAGCTGTGATTTAGGAAGCTAACGCGGGTGAGTCCCTAAATCAAATCCCATCTCAGGCTTGCCGAAAGAGCATATATTTGGCAGTATTTCTTTGCCAAACTCAGCAAGATGGCCTGGTGGTTAGTGAAGTCATCCCCTTTACCCTAATCGGAGCGCCGGGGTTCAGTCCCTCTTGCGTATGCCAAAGTATCCTTTAGCAAGTCGTACGTGCTTCTGGTTGAAAAAGAGTCTTACATGCCGGCTCTACATGGCTCCACGGCTTCTATGATTAGTGGATGTAACACGCTGTCGGTAGGTGTAAAAGGACTGTGGTTTTAAAGGTTAATAACAGGGGGATTTAAGTGGTTATTGAGACTGAAAGCTCCAGTCAGAGATGAAATAACGGTGTGAGCCCAGACCGAAAGCCAGTATGACTTGAGGTCTGGGGAATTTTCATCTTTTGCTCTTTCCAGTGTGTGGGATTGGCAGTGCTGCTTGCCAATTACTAGCTGTCAATCACCATGAAATCTTGCTGTGGGTAGATTGCGCAACTATGTGAGTTGTCAGCCTCTTTTTATCTCAGCACGCTTTGTCTGAAATAAGTGCAACAGAGCTATACACGCTGACCTGCTAGTTTCATTAACGCCCCTTTGCTCTCCTTTCGTCGCCTTCTCTTTCTGCTCCTTCCTCCCACCAACTGGCACTTGTTTATCCTCTTCCCTCACCCTCCCTCTCTTCTTCTTCTGCTTTCAGGAAGTTACTTTTAAGAGAAGACAAACAATCCCTTTCTTACTCTGGAAGCCCAGGAAACTGGAGTTTATTTTAACCTTACATCAAGTAAGAAATGTTAAAAGGCAACATGTGGGAGAGGTATTAAAAGTACCATCACATCTCTGACCTCCACTCCAGTACAGTACATTCACGTTGCATGAAGGAGTAGGAGAAAGGAATGTGCGTGACCGGCCACTTCCAGTGTTGTTGTTTTTTTTGGAAGCTTGCGGAAGACGAGCTATTTTGTGACGTGTTTGCCTTTCATCCAGGCGAATCAAACTCCCCGTTGTTGTTGTTGTTGTTTATTTCAGGTTTTTCAGGCTGTCCATTCAGGGCATCTCTAACCCCTACCTACACCTACAGTACTTCTCATAGAAGGAACAACTGTATATCCTCACCCAAACCACACAATGTATGAGAAACGTGCAAATTTGGTCCAAGAGAAAAAAAAAAAAAGAATAGTAGAACAAATGTAGGATGTTTCCTCCTAAACACGGGGAGGAAAAAAACAACCTTTACGCAGTTTATGAGGAGCCTGACAATTCTCAAAATTGGTGCGCGTGAAAGCAGTGTTGTGTGTTAAGTTTGAAAGGCTACACTGTTACGTTTATCAGTGTCTATTTGTGTGAGTGTGTGTCTTTAGCCAGGTCCTCTGGAGAACAATACACTCTGTCCCCAGACCACACCCACACCCACACCCACACACACACACACACACACACACACAAACACACAAACTCACTTCAGCCCACTTGTCCTTATTTGGTTGTGCAGGCAGCTCGGCTGATGATTGGTCAAAGAAAAAAAAACATTTTGATTGAGACACACACCTGTGCAGGCTTGCACACACACACACACACACATACACACCCACCCAGCCTTGCTTGTTCTCAGCATCTCCCATGCGCACACACACACACACAGTACCAATGTTTCCTCTATATGCACTTATACTGAGTGTGGCTGCTGCTAAAAAAATGCCATTCAATTAATACAATAAACACAATTTCTATACGTCATTAGGTATGTAATTAAAAAATGTCCCCGCACCTCAGGCACCCGTCTTGTCTAGACATGCTGTCCATAAAATCCTCAGAGTCTGCAAAAACACACACACAGTGCATACCTGCATCTGCAGACACACCACTATCTGTTCCTTCTGACCCCGCTGGAGGTCTGCACAGATGGAACGGCACACTGAAATTTTCAAACCAGCATTCCAGACCACTTAAATGTGACACGCAATGTAGCATTTTGGGGAAGTAGCTTATCAGTAATTTGAGGAAGTTGGGTCAGTTATCACCGAGACAAATTTGCATCTGCGTCTTTTCCTCCAAGCCACATATTTTATGGCCGTGGATTCTGCAGTTTCACATTCATGTTCTCAGTCAGATTTTTTTTTTTTTTTTGTTTAAACTGTGCTTTATTATTGAAAATCAACAATCTGATTTCCCCATAGCTTAGCTAAAAAGAATCATGTAATGCATAAAAAGTGGGAAACTGTAAAATATGACACAGTGGTATAATCCTGTAAAGTGAGCTACTTGAGAATTCCCTGAACAAGGAGAAACAGCGGCCTCTGGCTGACGCACGCAAGAAAGTATTAGGAGAGGTTTTGATTTTTTATTTATGTGACATACATTGTTATTACACAGATAACGAAACAAGTACACTCTCTGTGGATTTGGCAGTTGTTGTTTTTTTTAAATCAGTCAGAGGGCTCTCCTGCAGACTCCAGTTCAGATAATACGGCTCTGGATGGGACAGAAATAACAAGATTTTTCAGAAAAGTAAAAACACACATGATACATCATATCGAGATCAAATGCTACTAGAACCTTTTCCTCTGTAGCTCCCAGCAGTGTAACTAAACATGTAATTCACTAATCTAAGATGCTTCTCCTCTGTGTTTAAAAGGACAGGATGTGGAGCTGCTGTGGGTGAAAACTTCTTTCCAGTTGTAACAGAAAAACTGCTCTGCTTAATTTTGTCTCAAAAACTACGGATTGGTCCCTGTTCCTTTATCTTCTTTTCATTTGCTCATCCATCACACCCGCCATCTCCACAGATGGGATTCTGACGAAGATAATACATTGCACCAAAGCTCTGGGCAGGTTTCACAAAGATATTTTTGACTGGTCTGTAGTGTTAGGCCAGTCTTATTTTTGCTTTGCTTAGTCTAATTCAGTTAGTCTAGCTCAGGGGTGTCAAACTCAAATACACAGCGGGCCAAAATTTAAAATTTGAACAAAGTCGCGGGCCAACATTGTGAAATGAACCTTTTAATATGGACCCAAAAAAAAGTTTTGCTTTAACTTTGAATATGGAACAAGGAACGCTTATTACCATACAATATACAGTCCCCGACAAAATTATAGGGAAGTGAAAATACTTGAATTGACGTTTGCTTTGAACCAAATTTCAACGTAAAATATATTTATTTTTGATATTATTTTTATGTATTTTTTAGTTTTCTATATGATGCAATTTCTTTTAGAAAAAAAAATCCAAAAAATGTTTTTTTTAATGTTTTTATTCTGACAAAAATATAGGGTAATTAATAATTTATTGACTTTCCGTGCCCAAGAATTACATATGAACACCTATCTGGCATGCTAAAAGCAAGACTTTTCACTGAAACTCACCGTTTCATAGTGTCGTCTAATGTTGTACTCAGTTATAGCCACGTTGGCTCCACATACGAGACAAACAGGTCTGTCTTTTACACATGTAAACAGATATTCTGCCTCCCACCTGTCCAAAAAGCTCCTGTTTTCTGCCTTTCTTTTCGCCATTTTTGGGAAGGGGTAGCACGGTGACAGTTGTAGCATGAGGTCGCTATGACTACTGTCACAGTGGAGAGGGCGTTTCTGGGTCCTGTCATGATTGACGCGCCAAAACAACAGCAGAGCATTACGGGATTTGTAGTATTAGCGGTGAATGCGTTGTTTAATACCGGCGGGCCAGCTCTAGTAGTCATTTGGTATTGCCTCGCGGGCCAAATATAATTACAGTGTGGGCCAGAGTTTGACACCTATGGTCTAGCCGAATGGTTACTGGCGACCTTTGCTGCATGTCATACCCCTCCCATTTCCTGTCTGCCTCTACCTGTCAATATCCAATAATAATTTGGCAAAAAATGCCAAAAAAAGAAAGAAGAAGAAGCCACAGCGTCTCAGCTACAGGTCTGAACTTCACTGAGATTTTATGCTCCTGGAAGTTTTTCAAATTGTTACTGTTGTCAGTCATGTTTTTTGGTTTGACAAAGTCTTAATTTACGCAGAATTCATAGCAAATGAGTCCAATTTTAGATAGTGAAGAAGTAGACAGCTTTATGCAACAGATCAATTTAGACATCTATCTGAAGTCTGACTATTAGTTAGATCTAAGCCATAATCAACATCTATCTTTGTGGAACCGGCCCCTGGTGTTTGTATAATGGCAGTGATCGGCCCAAGGGTGCTACAAGTGAAAATACATATTTAAAAAAAAATTTAAATATCTACAATTTTGTCTCTTAAAAACATCCCTGGATGCGTGTGTAGTCATTTTCCTCTTCCAGCTTAGTATGTCATGACATCTGGAAACCACACAACTAAGTTTTGAGATGTCCTCAGACTTCCTTGTACAGTTCCATGCTATTAACACGTGTTTCCTGTCATCCGTTAATGATAAAATAAATGCAAATGTTTCAGTTTGTCTTCGGTTATTGTTGTTTCACCCATTACACAAGGCACATTTGTTAGTGACTGTCCCTGCTGCCGTACTAGAATTCCTCTCCTCCTCACCTTTGTTCCTCAGTCAGATCAAACTCGGCCAACGTTCGCTTTGCCAATCTTGGCGTTGCAGGCAGACAGAAGGCTGCAGACAGCTGAACCAGCTCCACTGCTCTCTGGGGAGAGTCATCGCTGCGACACACCGACAGGAAGTCCTCTAACAGCCAGTCACTGGAGAGAAAGGAAAAAAACAAACAAACACAGCAGGAAACACACGGTCACAAACAGCTCAGTGACAGTGAGCGTTTATGCCAAATTTGTGCCATATCAGAAGTGCTAAAATGGGATTACACTTACAACGTTTCATCTGTCGGACCAGTTACACCCAGAGTCACTTAACTATTAACATGTGCTAGTGACATGTTTACTGTTTTTGTTGAAACCTCCTGTCATGACAAGTTTGAGATGTTGGAGCCAACAAAAACAAGTCCTATTTTACTACGTGTAATTGCCAGTTAGAGGATGTCATGAACACATTTCCCCAGATGGAGCCTTTTATTAAGTGATACTAGCAGCACTAGAGTTTTCTGTTCACATGCGAAATGATAAACATGTCATAAATTGAAGCACTGTGGTCACTTATAAAAGGCAAATAGAAAGTCTTTCACTGACAAAATGAATAGTTATTTCCATCTTTATGTTTGCAGTTTGGGCAGAGACTTACGAAGGAACTCTGTTCTTGGATTTGAAGAGCTGCAGCATCTCCCTGCAGAGAGAAACAGAGAGGAGGAGGAGACAGATGCATTTCACTTTAACGTCATTTGGCAGTGAGCGTTAGTCGAGTCAGACTACAGTAAAAGCTCTCCTGTAAATAGACAGACAGGCAGACAGACAGACAGACAGGCAGACAGACAGGCAGGCAGACAGGCAGGCAGACAGGCAGGCAGGCAGGCAGGCAGGCAGGCAGGCAGGCAGGCAGGCAGGCAGGCAGGCAGACAGACAGGCAGGCAGGCAGACAGACAGACAGACAGACAGACAGACAGACAGACAGACGTCTCTCTTACCAGGCCTGTCGGGTCTTGTTGGCTCGCAGCAGCAGCGAGGTGATGTGTGAGAGGGAGGAGGTGCTCCACTCCAGACTGGGCCTCCCTCTGTCTCCATCAAACACACTCTTTACATCCAGAGCACACGCTGCAAAAGCCTCCTGAACCTGCACACACACACACACATATATATATGTATATTCATGAACACAGTAAAGCATAGAAGGTAATTCTGTCAACCTGGCTATCTCCAAATGGTGGAAAACTGATAAACATCACTGTCTCCTTGAGGAAGAACTGATAGCAGCCATCATGTCCACGCCTTACTGACCTCAGCACTGTGTCTGTCTCGGGCCATCAGGGTGAGCAGCTCCTCCACCAGATCAGACTTATTATCATGACCCAGAGAGCGGATATCTGGAAAACGGGTCGAGCACGGCAGATTTAGAACCTAGACAGATACTGTTCAATTCACTTTTTTTTTTTTATAACTCATCCACGTTAAATCTGTGTCTGTCTAAAACCGAACGGGGGCAGGGTTTCTAACAATATAAACACAGCCTATGTCATTAACTGGAGGTCAGATTTTGTGAGCGATCGACCAGTTAAGACTTGTACTGAGTGATTAGATTCCCGTAACCATGGCATTATCTTTAAACTCACCTTTCCATATAGTGGGCAGCAAGTCCAGGCGGCTGTCTGTGTCCAGAGCCTGCAGCAGGTCCCTCAGCCCCTGAGGGTTCGGGTAGTACAACTACAAACACAGAACACAATCAAAAGTGCTGCTCATTTCCATAAAGCAGGGGTCATTTTACCACCTCACTTCCTCCTGAGGAGATTTATTGAGAAAAACATTCAAACACGTTAGATCGAGATTATCTAGTTTGTCCAAAGACAGCTTAGAGAAATCTACGTGACAAGTCCAAAACTCTCTTATTTTAATCTTAGTCATGGATTTTAGAAGAAAAACGTTAAGATGTAATACCCTACTGTCACACACACTGTAGAAAAGTGTGTGTAACTTCTATGGTAGTGACGGTGACACAGTGGAGTACCAGCTGCATCTTACAATATCTTAAAAAGGTATTATAGATTCTTCTGCATTATACGGTCTGGAGCAGCACCACTGAACAGGGGGAGAGATGCAGAGATGTACCGACCGAGGGAATGAGCCGTCTGTACCACTGCAACACCACGTCAATGTGCTCCATCATACACAGCAGGTTGAAGAAGCGACCGCTGGAGAGGAGAGAGGAGAGGACCGGTTACAAAATTGTGGAAATTCATCGACATAACTGGATCGAATCACTAGATTTCAGGTTTCGGGCTAAGCTGAGGCTCATAAATATGTTCTATAACTTACGTGCGGTTAATTAATTGACCAAAATCCCCCACAACCTCTCCGATGTTTCCTGCCACCCCGAGGCCTGGATGCGTTTTAGGTTTACTTACTAGTAAATACTCTGTTGGTAGGAATCTCCCAGAAGCCTCCAGTTCTCCCCCACTTCTACTAGACTCTGGACCTTATAACCCAGCTCCAGATCTTTACTATCCAGACACTGTTATGACAAAACCAGGTTAGGTTGACAAACAGATGCGCACCTGCTCCACATTAACAATGAATGGGAAGGATCGGGGTGTCTGCATGTTTTAAGACAAATTTAAGACTTTGTAAAAACCCTTAAACTGCTAGTGGGAATTTAAATTTAAACAAATCTATCAAGTGAAATAAACAAAGCTGTCAAAACCAGCCTATATCTGATTAAAAATAGCTAATTCTAGTTAAAAAAAAGATATATGTGGAATTAAAAAAGGATGACTGAATTGGATGTAGAAGGTGTGATAGATATTTTAACAGTAACCCTTACAACACTTGAACCCTTGCAACACATTTGTGATAAATATTTATACAAAACAAGTAGAGAGAATACTTACTATTCTCATTGCACTCGAGAAGAATAGAACTGGAAGGAAAAAGAGAGAGAATAGAAAGTCAGTATTAAAAGCCCAATTCTAATGGATAAATCCCTCTGCTTTGTTATGGTGATCATAATTATTCATGTGTTTTTTATATTATATAAAAATAAAAGATTTATTTCCCAAATTTGCACGATCAACATATTATACACATACACCACAACATACCATCATCAGGGTCCTGGCAGGTGAAGCTGGTTCCTGCCAGCTCTGACATCACTTCCTGTAAAATGTCAGTGTTGCCCTGGCCAGAGGAGGCTGGAGAGGAAACAAAAGCACTTAATACAACTCAGCATACAGACAACGGCACCAAAGGCACCAAAGGCACCAAAGGCACCAAAGGTCGCACCGGTAACGTTCAGTGTTTACCTGCTTTGAAAAAGACTGCAAGGATGTGGTCGAAGGAGGCCAGGCTGGGAGCTGAACACACACACACACACACACACACACACACACACACACACACACACACACAAAGCTGAATTTTAACAAAAGACTACTGTCATCTTACTACTGTACCCCTGTGTATGTGTGTGTGAGAGAGAGTGTGTTTGTAGTCACCTATTCCCACAGCCTTCATCTCGTTCAGAGTGTGTAGAGCTTGTGTTTTGGCCAGAGAGCCGCAGCGTCTCAGAGCTTTGAGAACACTGTTGAAGGTCTGCAGGTTGGGCTGAACTTTCTGTTGACTCATCTGGTTCAACAGCTCCTGCAGACAAACAAACAAACACAATCTCACAATCAAGGAAAATGCAGTCTAGCGACTTTCACCGCCACATATGGCTAAAAGAACTGCAAATTAAAAATGGACACAGCATATTATTATTCTGACAGATCAATGTCAGTATGTAAGCATACTGCATTCATTTGAGAGATTCCAAATGATGTCATTATGTCTCATCAGAAGCATTTACATTATTCTTTTCATATTTTTGTGAACATATATAGAGCCCCAAAGTATTCAGTGTTAAATAAATAAAGACTTCTGAAATAATCACATGAATAAATTGTGTACAATACACATATGATCCAGTAATTGGTGAAATAATTTAAGAAATGATTATAAATCAACTTTTACTTTCCCTCTAGAGTTTTCAAAAGTCATAGAAAACACAATAAGAATGATCTGATTTCAAATCATGAGGTTTTAATAGTTTCTTAAATTATTTCACACTTCATTTATTTATATATTTTACACAAGTATTTATTTCATAATATCTTTTTTATTTATTTAATATTGAACATTTTGGGGCTCCACAAACATATAAATGTAACTAACTGATGTTAGAACATGACATTCTAAATTAACAGCATGCAATGCCATTTTAAAAAAAGGTCTTTTTACGAGGAAACCTGGCGATGTGTTCGTCAGATCTGCACGAAAGCTCTGTAACAGTGAAAAGGGGCTTACAGCGATGACGTCCCATCTCTCGTTGTATTTATCTCTGACATCTGGAGCGGCTGAGATCAGAGCGTTGAAGATGTGGACGTCAGCTGGAAACAGAAGCTCGGGTTATTAGTCATCTGCTTCCAGTACAGGAAAAGAATACTAACAAGCCAATTACAGTTTAGATCGGTCTGCAGGTTTTAGAGGGGCATATTTAAAGCCACTATGTCTAGGCTTTGAAAATGTAATTCTTTGGCACCCCCTAATGGTACTATCAAGAATAACACTATGACTGACAGCAAAACACAAGCCCAAAACCAACACACTGTATTTTTAATTGAACATACTTAGAATCTGTAACCACTTCTTGAAATAAAAATATGTATATTTTTAGTCACTGAAATTAAAATGATTTAAAAACATATATTCTTTCAAATGCCCTGCATACTGTACATTGTAGTTTTATATTATCGTCTCTTGCAACCTACCGGTCTGTCTGTTGTTCAGCAGGTCTGTGTACATGCTGAAGGCCTTTGCATAAGCTCCATGCTGGGGAGAGAGACGAACACAAGCACTAAATCCAGACGCTCCAAAATGTCCATTTTACTGCTACTACAATTCCCAGTCCATACAAACACGAGGAAGCACTTCCTGTACTAGCAACGTCAGTAACGAACGTGTGTTCACACCTTCACCATGCCTCTGATCAGAGCAGAGTAACACTGCGTGTCTCTCTCTGGCAGCAGGTTAAAGATTCTCTCCGCGTTGTTGTTTTCTCTCCAGGTGGACTTGAGGACGTCGGACGCCCGACGGAGCCTCCCTTTCCTTCTCTTCGCCTCCTCTCCCGAACCCTCCTGAAAACACACAAAGACAAACAACAGTAAACATACATTCATACTGCAGGATTAATATGATGTCCTAAGTCTCTGAAGCTGAATGTGGCTGATGATGTATTATCTTACTTGCTGCAGCAAAAACCCAACTTTGAGTTTAGTGTGTCTAGAGCTGCAACGAGTCCAGCTTCTCCAATGTGATTATTGGCTGCTGTCCTTAGTCTTCTATAATTGTAAACTGAATAGTTTTGGGGTTTGGACTGTTGGTTGGACAAAACAAGACACTTGAAGGTGTCATCTTGGACTCTGTGAAACTGTGATTGACATTTTACACTATTTTCAGACATTTTAGAGACAAATCGATTGATTGAGAAAATAATTAGCAGATAATTGATAATGACAGTAATTGTTAGTTGCAGCCCTAATTGTGTCTCTCTTTTCTGGTCTCTCAGGGATGACTCACCGTGTCCTCAGTCTGTGGTCCTCCCTCCTGTACAGGGTCTCTGTCACAATAGAGACAGATCAGGTCTAACAGCTCATGGGTCGTCTCCATAGAGACTGCCGTGCCTGAAGGAATTTAATTAAAGAGACATGATGTAGAAGGATTAAAGCAACATTCCTAAAACAGAGAATGTGTGTGTGTGCGTGCGTGTGTGTGTGTGTGCGCTCACCGGCTTGCAGCAGTTGATCGTACATGTCAACAGCAGCTGTAACTTTCCTTAAGTTGATTCGTTCTTTCAGTGCCTCCTCGCTCACCTCCTCGAGACGCAGTGACACAGTCTCTGGCATCAGACACTGCAAACACACACACACGTACGTACACACAACACACACATCGAAAGACAACAGATCAACCAGTGTAAAGAGAATCAAACAATATTGTTGTCCAAGACCCAAAACAGCACTAGATATTTTTACTCTGTAAAATATCTGGTACTTCACACTTATTTTATTTTATACTTATACCCACTTGGTACTTAATTTATTTTCTGACCTGTTTTTATAGTTTTTATAGTGTATTGTATTATGTTTTTTTGCTAGTGCTTTCTCCTGTGTACACTGACCTAAAGGCGAGCTGCTGTAACAAAGAGTTTCCCTTCGGGGATCAATAAAGTATTTCTGATTCTGATTCTGAAAAGGTTACATCAGCAATGTTTTAAACATTAAAGTGAAAGAGAGAGTAAAGCTACACTTTAACTCTTCTAGCCTGCTATATATGTGTGTGTGTGTGTGTTTCTTACTGGTATGTGTGGTTCAGCAAAGTCTTTGGTGAAGAACTTGGGATTGCTGTTGACAAAGTATTTGGCTGCAGCTCTGCCGGACTCCTGAGAGAGAGAGTACAGCTTCTGCAGAGAGAGAGAGAGAGAGAGAGAGAGAGAGAGAGAGAGAGTGGGGAACAATGAAAATATCTCAGTGAAACAGTGCATCAGATGTATATTACAGCAGAGTGCACTCTCTACTTTGAGTACGGATACAACAGTGATCTGAACTGTTAGCACTGATTCATTATGTCTACATCAGTACTGCTTTATTGTTGGGTTTGAGTACATCTTAATACATTCTCATTGGGGGTATTATCATAAATACATGTGGGTGTGAAAAACGATGTTATAAATTTGGCTACTTGTGAAAGTAAATAAATAAACTAGAAATATATGTAAAAGGATAGGCCTCTCTCACAGCACATTTTGACTTGCCATTGAAGGAAAACCACAGGTAGAATTAGTAACACTACCTAAAAATAACCACAAAATAAAACCTTTCAGACAATCATTCTAAACTAACAATGCTTTAAACTACAACCACTCAGATGTCCCTATATAGGTCAATATAAATGACAGATGACTGATTTCGGGATTAAAAAAAAAATCGAAAACAAAAATGAGACGGCTGAGTAAAGTAATGTCAGCGGAAAGGTTAGCATGTTTTAGACGCACAAACTCAGCAGAGGTCCTGGGAGAGAGGTAAGGATCATCCTGGAACTGGTAGGGATACGCTGTAGGATCCTGGAGGGAGAAAAGAAAAAAAATGGGGGGTAACACACAGACAGACAGACAGATAAACAAGTAAACATCCACACTGAAAGATCCACACTAGCATCAGAAAGACGTGAAGGAGCTCTCACCCTGCTGACAGTCGAAGCCAGAGCCTCCAGCACTGCCTCCTTGCTCCTGTTCAAAAGGAAGTTTCCCATTTCACAGTCTCGTTTATGCAAACTTAAATACTTGGCTGACTTGATTTTAAACAGCGTGGTCGATGTAAATAAGCTCTATTTAAATGAGGTTTCTCGGAGGTACACAATAAGGTACACAGCGTTGCCTGCACTGAATGAAACTTCAAGACTTCATACAACAGTGATATGGACACATACCATGTTTTCTTCCTGGGGATGACAACAGTCTCTGTAGATTCTGCAACGACATCGAGAAAAGGTCACTAATTTATTACAATCAATTATAAATAACACGTCGCCTTTGATGTAACTGATGTCCTCTGTTGGTTGAGGGTGATTTGGTGAAATTTAACAGGAGGGGCAGACTTTCTCCAAAATCTAGACATTTTCCAATAAATCTAATTATTTGAAGGATCAGTCTATTTTTTTCTTCTTCAGCAAATCCCATGTGAAGATTAAAACTAACAATGCCTTTGTCCATCTCTCAATACTTTCCAACCCTGTCTCTGGCACTCATCCCCAAGCCCATGGGTTCCCACTGAAGATGTATATTGGGTTGTTTTTTTTTTCGGCTAACAAGGCTAAATTATTTCTTAAAACAGCTGGACACTGTAGTTTTAAGCAAATATTGCTCAAAGTGGAGTAAATAGTGCATTTGTTGGGGACTAATCTCAGCTGCAGATGAATTAACGCATTGCTCTAGTAAGTATTTATGGCTGAAGGACGGTGTATGTTGGATCAACTCGATATAAACTGCGGTGTCCTTGTTGATCTTAATGTAGGAACATGTCACCCTGTGCAACATCATCAATATCATCCGTGTATTCGATTACACAGGCAACAGATGTTTGTCAATAACGTTATCCTTTAGATGCAGATGACACAAGCATGATGATACAAATATCTGGCTCCCTTGATTGAATGCATTTATTAATGAGCCCTTGACACAAGGAGGACCACACTTGGGCTTAGCTTATATTTTGAAGCAGTTAAGATTTTCTCACACTGATAATGTCTGTACTGGCAAGAGTGTTTCAGTCATGACCAAAAATCTTATTCCAAATTACCTCTGTTAGCTTCTGCAGCTTGTTGTCGCAGAGCTGGAGTCCAACCAAAACTCCTGGAAGAAAAAAAAAAAGACACTTTCATCTAAGTACATTAAACCTGTTGAAGGAGGACGTGGCCAAGATTACAGGCAATATGGCTGCAAACATTATTCAACAGTGTATGAGATCAGTATCAGTCGAAATGCACAGTGGATAACTGACAGACAGTATTTGTACTGTTGTACAGGCCCCATGTTATTTCAATGGGAAAAGATAAACCGCGTGAAACCTCTGAGGCAAAGCATCGTTTACTCACATCTGCTTAAATATCAAACAGTTTGCCGACACTTGCTACTGTGATGAAAGTTACCTTTACGAAGCCATGACCTCCTGTCAAATGATGCTAGCTGCAGGTTTAAGACTCATGTAGCAACCAAAATTAAATGACAATAAAGTCGACTGAATAATATTCTGGTTTAAAACACAGCTGTAAAGCATGGCCTACCTGGGACCCCATAACTGCTCGAAGTTATTTAGCAAAAATCGGCTGTTTCTCTGGATATAATGCCCTACGTGCCTGCCGGGCGCCGCCATGTTGATACAGACTGAAGGCTTCTGGGACGGGGGGGAGAAACCATGTGGGCTCAGAGAAAGGGTAAAATAATAATAACAACTTGTATTTTGAAGAAATACTACTCTTTATCCACACTTACTATCGGGCCAGCTCCAATTTTAATATTTAATCAGTTATTTAAAGGGTATAATATCCACTGAGTTTGTGGAAAGGTCTAGTCATCTGTAATTGTGTCCCCCCCTCTAATCTTAAACTTGGTCTGACGACCCCACGTGTGAAAAAGGAGCAACTTCGCGTTGCATGTGGTTTAACTGTACGCCATGAATTTATTTTAATAAACACCCCAAAGTTTAGACAATTCTCGAAAATGTTGTTTGGAAAAGAAGTGCCATGGCGGCGTTTGGAGGGCATGTCGTTTGGCATGTATTCTGCCGAAGAGATAAGGTGAGAGAGGCCGCTTGTTAGCTTTTGGCTTAAACGTTAAACATGAGTTCAAAACAACATGCCTGCTCAAATTATACACATATTTTAGCTAGGAGTTGCTGTGTCGACGCTCATAATAAATATTTCATATTTATTTTGTTGTGAACCTGATTCCCTTGCAGCAACTGTGAATGTCAATCAAGTGAAATAACGTATTACAGTAAGAATGCTGTAATATGGGAAATGTTCTTTAGATAGGGGCAGAAAATCATTCTAGTCTAGTAAGAACTGGGGTGAGATCTGGCTCACTTGTCTGAGGATGAGGGTGATCCCTGGATCTATCAAGATCACACTAAACAGACAAGATATTGTACCAATGTTATAAAACTACCAGTTATTTGCTGCAGTAGTCAAATGACTGAAGAGTTGTGAAGAATCCAGTAGAATTGAGGAAGCAGTTAGTATAATTATGCATTCTTCTCATTTCCTGTCCAGAAAGTTGAGCGTGAAGGCGATCACTAACTTCAGGTTCCTCGATGCTGTTGGGAATGTGGCCCCGAACAGCCTGTACGATCTGGCCCTGGGACCAGCAGACAGCAAAGAGGTACACCTCCACTGAAATCATATTACACACACACACTCTGTTTGTTGTACAATAATGTACCAGATGTGTAATGACACATCTGTAACATCAGTCTGCACCTGACCTGTGGTTGTACCTCTGCGGGTCACCATTCTTTGTTTGTAAAAATTAAGATTGTAACTTTCAGCAAGTCCTTAATATTTTTTGTTTTCACGTTACTTTCTGTTATTGTTTTCACCAGGTGTGTTCAACCTGCTGCCAGGACTTCAACAACTGTCCAGGACACCTGGGACATGTAGAGCTACCTCTACCTGTATATAACCCGCTGTTCTTCGATGTAAGCATGTCCACAAATACACCACGCAACCGTATATATATATACACGTAGTACACACGTTTGCAACTCAGTCTTATTAGGTGTGATGCTCGTAATGATGGACCAGCAAACATGTCCCAATCTATGCATTTTTACCAATATTTTGAATCCTTTTCACTCACCTCTCTCCTCCGTCAGAAACTCTACCTGCTGATTCGTGGTTCCTGTCTGGCGTGTCACATGTTAACGTGTCCCCGAGCCGCCATCCACCTGCTGCTGAACCAGCTGAGGTTAGTGGACCATGGAGCCATGCAGGAGGTCTACCAAGCAGAACAAGTTCTCAGCCAGGTGGGTTCAAACTCGCCGTGGAATCGAACCGTGGCAGGATTATGTACAGACTGAAGCAACCATTATTTATCAACGCAATACTTATCCATCGATGTGGAGGAGAGAACTGCGATGTTATCATTTTGGATGTTGTGTGAATGTGATGGATACATTTTTATTTATTGTGAATGCGTAAGTAATCAGATTTTTAGGTTGCTCTACTAATTAATGTAGCTTCATGGTGTTTTGTAATCATCACAGACCAACAGTTCTCTGTTTATACTTTATTTATTAATTTGTGTGAACTCTGTGTGTGTGTGTGTGTGTGTGTGTGTGTGTGTGTGTGTGTGTTAGCACCTGGAGGAGAATCCCAAAGCCACTGGAGATGAGATCGAGCTGGTGCTTAAGACGTTTACAGACACGATAGTTGGAGTGAACACTGAAAGGTCAGAGAACACCAAACCGGTGAGTACACCCGCGCACACACATGTAAGACATGCAGACACACGGCTCTCAAATACAGAAACATATACACACACGCATAAAGTCCCTTGAGGATCATTTAGTATGATTTTAAAATATGGAACCGTATTGTGATGTGCCGTCATTTCATTTACAGCCCGAATGGAGGCACACTGGCCTAATTCTGTGTTTGTGTGTGTGTTTTTTTCAGATTAAACACCTTGTTGAAAAGAAGAGCAGTCTGATAAATGACTTCTGGAAGATCCACACGAAATCTAGGAAGTGCCCTTACTGCGGGTAACTTGATAAAAATGATGATGCAATGAACTTACATTTAATGGTGGTCTCAAATACTTCCTATATTAAAGCTTAACCATCTACCACCTTATTATAAGTCGTGTGGAGCCAGCCATACTTCAGAGGTATTTTACTGTATATACAGTACTGTATACCATCTGTGGTGGTTTTGGTTTAAATATGGGGTGTACAAACCAGGGACTAATCTCCTATTGGCCACCATAAGTAAAATGGTGTCTATGACCTCAGGGAACTATTCTGATTTCTAGGCCTTGTTTTCTACATTGAACGACTAAGCACACAGGAGAAAATGTCTGCAATTGTCCACTTGATTTGTGTTGTGATTATAATGAAATCACCATACTAGTGCAAATGGGTGTTTTACTCAAAAATCAGACCACAGGGCTAAAAATGTAGGTGGCATAATGATGTAGTGCCTCTTTGCTTAGACTTTGATAATAGTCAAATTCTATGCTTTAATCACGGTTTGTGTGTGTGTGTAGGAGTGGCAGGTTTACAGTCCGTCGTGAACACAACAGTAAGCTGATTGTCACAATGCCATCAGGAGCACAGACCAGTGACAATACCGATGGTAAGTAATAGTTTAAAGAAATTAGATTATGTTTTGTAGTGATTTGAGTGATTTGTGGGAAAGAGCCTATTTGTGTCTTTTGTTTCTGTGGACGTGGTGTGTAACCTGTAACTCTGCGCCAACATGGTGCCCATTGTACATTCTGGGCAAACCCTGCCTTTACACATGTACACACAGTAAAGAGATCTCACCTGGCTTTTGTTTTTGTCTTCTTGCAGAGGATCTGATGGCCGGAAAGAGAGCCTACATGACGACTAGTACTGCTAGAGAGCACACCAACAAACTGTGGGAGAAAGAAGGTAGGACAAAAAAAAAAAACAACAACGTCCCACCACCATGTGCGTAAAACTGGACTGTTTAAGGGCCAGATTACATCATATTTAATGATGAACATTTGAATAAAGAGCGGTCTCATCAGAGGGTCAATATGACACGAGTAATATCTCACTTGAAAAGAAGCAAGATCTATAAAAACTGAATTATAGGTTGTAAATGTCTAAAGATGCAATAATTAAGATTTTGTACTGAATCATTTGTAATGGATGACATGTTGACTGTTGCTTTGTCTTTTTGATCCCCCCTTTATAACTTATTTTTGTGTCTCACATTGTCTTCATTGATTTACTGTCACTTTTAACCTTTTCTGAAGTGCGTTAAGCCATTATGAAAAAAGTGCTGTGCTAATGATGTGTCCTTTTTCTAGAAAGTAGAAGTTAGAATATTTTGAGAATGCAAAATGGCAGAGCAGCAAGAACACAAAGCTAAAACCTCATTCAGTTTTAGCTGTGAGAAGGAATCATTTTCGAAACCTAATTCCAAATTAGAATTCTTATCTCCTCTCTTTTCATCCAGGTTTCTTCTTAAAGTGTCTGTTCTCTGGGCTGGAGGAGGGGACGGCGACAAAGGAGCGAGAGAAATGCTGCTATCCAGACCTCTTCTTCCTGGATCTACTGGTGGTCCCACCTTGCCGGTACAGTGTGAACAAACGCACTCACATACTGTACTTTGCACCACTGGAAGTTTAAAATTGTACAAATATCAGTAGCGGCCTCCTCAGCAATCGCTACAACAAATATGACTAGACTTTCTTAGCTAGCATAGAAGCATAACAAGCTGGGATGGATGCACAGTCAGAATAAAAACCTAAATATATGCCAAGTTTATATAGTAGATGTATTCTTTTTGTGCGATAATAAAGCTGAATACCAAACTATTGATGTTAGCAGAGGTTGTGTGACCTCATTGCTTTATCACACCCCTCCTCCTCTCCCTGTCAGGTATCGTCCGATCAATCGACTGGGTGACCAGATGTTTACAAACGGTCAGACAGTCAACATGCAGGCTGTCATGAAGGACTGCGGAATCATAAGGAAACTTCTGGCTCTCATAGCAGGGGAGAAAACTGCTCAGGAGGAAGAGGTAAGATGACATACGTGTGTGTGTGTGTGTCTCGAGTATACCTATACGCATACAGCTGCATACAGTAGATCCAGTTACAACATTTTTATTTTTGCGGTACAGTCAGCCAAATAGTGATTGTGAGCAGAACATGTCAACCTGTCCTCTCTTTTCCCTCTCAGGCTCCCGAACAGACAGACCAGGCGTTTCTGTCGGGGATCCCTGGGCTGACATTAACAGATAAACTCTACAACATCTGGATCCGACTACAGACCCACGTTAACATCGTCTTTGACAGTGACATGGATAAAATGATGACCGAGAAATACCCTGGAATCAGACAGGTGTCATATACACAGATGCTTTTTTTTTTTTTCCTTTTCTCTCTGATAAAGACATTCCAGTTGCCTAACTGTCTCCTTCCCCCCGCCAGATCTTGGAGAAGAAGGAAGGCTTGTTCCGGAAACACATGATGGGAAAACGAGTGGACTACGCTGCACGATCTGTCATCTGTCCAGACATGTACATAGGGACCAACGAGATAGGAATACCTATGGTACATCTGCCTGTGTTTCTGGTTCCTTTTTTCCCCTAAAGAGAGGGTACCAAACTTTCCTGAAGAAAGGGAAATATAAATAATACAAATATTGATCACCAGAGCTCCGAGTTTGATCCAGAATGAAACAAACTCTCCATGTCTCTTCCATGCTTGTGCAGGTGTTTGCCACCAAGCTGACTTACCCGCAGCCCGTCACTCCATGGAACGTGAAGGAGCTTCGTCAGGCCGTTCTGAATGGGCCCAACGTCCACCCCGGTGCTTCCATGGTGATAAACGAGGATGGCAGGAGAACCATCCTATCAGCTAGCAGCCTTGCACAGAGAGAAGCTGTTGCCAAGCAACTGCTGACGCCCTGTCCTGGTCCACAGAAGATGTCCATGAAGATAGTAAGTCAGATACTCTTTGGTCATTCCCAGACATAGGCCCTTGTACACCGTGCAGTGTATGTTAACCTTTCATTCTCTGTGACGGGGGCCGAGTTGGCAGTTCTGGGCCCATAAAAGAGGTCATTTGCATGGCCCTCAGCTACATACGGCAGCTCTCTGCGCAGGCATACGGGGCAGCTAAGTTAACGTTAGCTGTTGTCAAAATGTCAGGGCGGGACAGCGTTCCTCCAACACCACCATCACCCCCGCCACCGCCCGTGAAAAAAGCTCCTGTATTTTGAAACCTAAATGTTGGCAGGTATGCAGAGGGGAACATATACAGTATAAATAGTTTAGCAATTAAACAAAAGCACCAACAAACTAATATACTCTAAAGAAATAAACAAAATCTCTAAACTAGAACTCCCAGTCTCCCCCATGACGTGGCAGGCACTTGGTTTGTCCACCTGTATTTAGCTGCTCTGTTTCCGTGTTCGTGTCTTTTGCTCCAGCCAGACACGATGTCCCTCCAGCAGCAGCACCCAGCACTGGTAACTCAGGAAATATAAATTAGAACAAATTAATTTAAACTTAACCTAATGGCTAAACTAAACTGAAGTGTGACTGTACAGAGGATAACTAAATGCTGTTAAGTGTAAACTATAAATAAACTAAATCTAAGGTGAGTGCAGGGCGGTTACTGACATTCAAATCTGCAGCGGGTGCGGCCATCGCACACTCACTCTTCTCCTTTTGCCTGTCCAGGTGAATCGTCATATAAAGAACGGAGATGTTTTGTTGCTGAACAGACAACCGACTCTGCACAGACCCTCCATACAAGCCCACTGCGCACGTATCTTACCAGGAGAGAAGGTAAGACCTGACCGATCCAGGCTAACTTGTTTTATTGTGATTTATGATAGACGCAGGGTGGAACTACTCTGTTGTGCCTGAAACAAACATATGATACATAACAAACTGTACTTGATCTTAATTGGATGTTACAGGTACTACGGCTCCACTATGCCAACTGCAAGGCGTACAATGCTGACTTTGATGGAGACGAAATGAACGCGCACTTCCCTCAAAGTGAGCTGGGCAGAGCAGAGGCCTACACGTTAGTTAGCACTGACCAGCAGTACCTCGTCCCCAAGGTGGGTATACGCACACTGTAGATAGCAGATTCATAGAGTATAACACAGTATAACACATACGGTCTATGTGTCTAGTTTCATTAGACCAGAGGCCTGTTTCAGAAAGCAGGATTAAAATGTGTAAAATGAGTAAAATGTGGAATTTCCTAAAATCTGGAATGTGGGCTGTTGTGGGTTTTTCTGAGTGCAACTAGCCAACTAACTTAGTAATACTGTTTTGTGACACATTAATTAATATTACTAGTTGTTGCTAGTTGTTGCATACTAATTAACATTTTGCTTATTTAATTGGTAAGCTATCTGACACAGCCCAAAACGGAGCATTTTTTCTTTTTAACTGAGCTGACTTTTCTTTTCATGACAGTGTTTATAATGTTTTATTGTAGAGTAGGCCAGACTAAACAACACCAGAGGTTCTTGTCGCCGTAACTTTAATCTAGATACAAAACTTCCGGATCAGATTATTTCTATTTCTCTTTCTGCCTGTATTAGGTTGCCCGAGTGGGAAAAAAAGGTGCCATGACACTAAACTAGCAACTGTACATTGTCTGATTTGATTTGAAGACAAATGACTTAATAGACCTAATGTTTACTAGATGATGACTAGTCGACACAAACCATTCAGAAAAAATGATTTTTTTCACATAATGCTCTCCCAGCTTGTTCACTTTTTATTATGTTTTTGTTTGGGTTGTCTGTCCGTACGTCCATACCAAGCGGCAAGCTCCTGGCTGAAAAATGCCAAAACTGCAGTTCCTCGAATGGCCACTTGAGGAGCGAATCAATCCCCATTAACCCCCATGTTAAAATGCCCAACTTTACAGCAGAAATAAACATGTTTGCATATTTCCACCTTCATGACAACTGCGGGGAAATTATATCCGTTTAAATTATATTTAGGCTTAAAATGATGCATAATTAAGGACCTGGCTGCTTTGAGTGACAGGTGGGTGCCCTATCCAGGTGGCTTGCCGCTTGGTGGTTTCATCAACCAGGCTTCATTCGGCCCGCCTCAGCTCCACCTCTTTGCCCATTTTTGGATTAGCCGGCGTCAGGGACTGCCAAGATGGTGACCGCCGGAGCCGGCCACTTTTAAACCTATGGGTGACGTCACAGACACTGCATTCATTTTTCTGTACAGTCTATGGTCCGTCCCATTCTCGCAATATCTCAGGAATATCTTGAGGGAATTTCTTCAAATTTCTGAACAATCGTCCACTTGGACACAAGGATGAACTGATTAGAATTTGGTGGTCAAAGGTCAAGGTCACTGTGACCTCACAAAACACGTTTTTGGCCATAACCCAAGAATTGATGATCATATTTCACAGTTGGTCAGACAATGAATTGGTGACACTTTTGACTCAAAGGTCACTGTGACCTCAAAATGACCTTGTCAGAAATGCCTCATTCTGAATTTTGAGCGCCATCGGAATCACGTCACTGCAAACAACGTATTGGAGCGCGCCTAGCTAATCGCGACCCTGTGAGTGAGTGAGTTTCACCTACAGCTCATAGAGAGGCTTCGCATCTAAAAATACCAGGAGAAAACAAAAGCGCCACATTATGTGTAGCTATACTTTTTAAGAATTCATCTTTACATAGTAATTAAGTACATGTGTACCTGTTTAGCCAATACATCTATGATAATGATAATGTGTATTCACTGGAATCATATCATCAATATAATGGTAACTTCCATTTAGCCAGAAAATACCTTTTATTCAATTCCTTCCAAGTATTCATAACATATGAGTCTGGACAGACATGGATGTAAACTGCAACTTGACTGGTTGGCAGAGGCATACAACTGCGGGGCGGTAATTCTAGTTTGATTTATGCATAATGCATTTTATCTTTTGTGGTAAAGCCTCTTTATGAATTATTAATAATATTATATATACAATAAAATGCATAGTTTTTTTAAATAGTAGTAATATATAGTAATATATGCCAGGAATTACCTGTCTGATGGTCTAAATGCTGTTTCAGAGCGTATGCTCATCAGTAAGTGACAGAAGTACATATATTAAAGGAGCTGTATGCGACATTCACTGCCACTAAATGTCGCACTAGAGCACCAGCATCTCAGACCAAAACAAATGGCCGCTACGGCCCACCAGACCGTACAGATCATCGTAAAACACACTTCATTCAAAGTGGACAGAAACTAAATAAAACTCACCAAAACCATCTTTGTTAGTCTTTCCACTGTTCCAACAATCACCAACTCTGGTTTGGTCGAAATAAACCCTTAAACCCGAAATAAGAGCCGTTATGTCGCTCTCCCCAAAGCCAACAGTTTCACAGGGAGGGACTCACTTGCGCTAACATGCAAGAGCAGCTGGACGGGCTGCCAAAGCAAAGAACACAGAAGATCTGTTTACAACAGAAACAGAGAGAGTGTGACGTCATTCTCTGCTCAGGACGCCATTACTCCATTACATCTTTACATAGCAAATAGTTGTTTGCTGCTGTTATTTATGTTCAGATATACAGAACCTTTTTAAGAAGTAACCATACACACTAGGAAGTGACATGGGCAAAAGCGTTGGTACTGATGAGTAGCAGGCAGCCCACGTCAAGCACAGGAAGCCTCTTGTAGGTGGCCTATACATTCATATAAACACACACAGGTCAGCACTCAGGTTTTTCTCTCTATCTTTAGGATGGTAAACCTTTAGCAGGTCTGATCCAGGACCACATGGTATCGGGTACGAGGATGACGATACGAGGCTGTTTCTTCACCAGATTCCAGTACACTGAGTTGGTGTACAGAGGACTGACTGACAAACCGGGCAGGGTTAAACTGCTGCCGCCGGCCATACTCAAACCACAGCAACTATGGACAGGAAAGCAGGTAATTGAACTTGTGACATTTTAGTCTATGTTTCAGTAGATACTCTCGCTGCGAAAGAATCAGTTAGAAGTTCACGGTGTTCAGCTTTTGTCTTGTGAAAACATGACTGTGTCTATAATGTACTTGAATTGAATGCATCTGCAAGCTCCGTTGTACTATTGTGCTGTTCGTGTGGTGTTTCTTGTAGGTGGTGTCCACGCTCCTGCTGAATGTAATCCCACAGAAGGCTGTGCCTCTCAACCTGGTTGGCAAATCAAAAATCCCCAGCAAAGCATGGATCCAAGTCCCACCACGAGCTGCTCCAGGATACAGACCTGACAGCATGTGTGACTCACAGGTACACACACACACACACACACACACACAAGGTGGAAAGATTTCACTGTCCAATCCAAATCAACATGTGTCAATGATACAGCTTTATACAAGCTCTGCATTATTATGCCTTTGTTTGGCATACTGAAACGTGTCTCCAGAAGAATAAAAAAATGACTCATACAATGTTAAAAACACATTGTCCAAAAATGACATAGCTCCTCACCCAGCTCTACCCAATTTGCTTTTCCAAAGTCCAAAGGGAGTCAGTATTTGACTGTTTTTTTTTATTTACTAACCCCTCTTCCTTCCCTTTCTCTTTGTTTCCCAGGTGGTTATTCGTCAGGGGGAGCTGTTGGTGGGGGTCCTGGACAAGGCTCACTACGGCTCCTCAGCCTACGGCCTGGTCCACTGCTGCTATGAGCTGTACGGAGGGGAGACCAGTGGCAAACTGCTCAGCTGTCTGGCTCGACTCTTCACTGCTTACCTGCAGCTATACAGAGGCTTTACTCTGAGTAAGAACCCAGATACAGGAAATAAAACGCACATTAGTTGCCTTGCTGACACAGATTATTAGTCAGTCGGTTTTTGTGTATAATTACTGAAGATAGAGGAGGAGTGGGTATTATGTTTGTTATTATTATGTATTATGTTTTTATTATGTTTTTGGGCTTGTGTTTAGGTGTGGAAGACATCCTGGTGAAACCGGGCGCCAACAAGCAGAGGAAAAAAATAATTAAAGAATCACTGAAGATTGGTACCAAAGTGAGTAAAAGCAGCAGCTTGTTCTGGCTGATGGCGTTTTCATTATTGATGTAAAATCTAACATGGTATACATCGAAGGCCCTGGATGCCCATGTGTAGAGCATCTTCATAGATTTTCTGACTACATTTTGTGTTATTCCAACAAATAAACAAAGAGAAAACATATAAGGCACTAATCCATAGTAAATATGTATTTAGATATATTGCAGCCTTGTCAAATTCAGTGCTTCCTCCTCAGTGGATGCCACTGGCCAAAATGGCTGCCACAGTGAAGGTGTAGTTCATGGGCCCCATGGCGCTCTAACATGGCCACTGGGGATAAATATGTATTACACACAAACACTGAGTGAAATGAACTGAACCAGTGAATAGTATTATTACTCTGCAGCTGCTGCAAATAAAGTCGAGTATCTTCACTTTTATCAGCTACAGCCCCGCTGAGCTGCTTTCATCGAGTCTCGGAAAATCTGAACCTCTGTAAACTGCATGTTCACAGACAGCTGGTGCAGTCCATTTGTTGTTTTTAAGTCTTCATCTCAGTGTTCCTAGGTCGTGGGGTGGCGGCATCCATTGCTGTCTGCCACAGTGTCTTTTATTTATCCTGCCATTGGAGGGCGCCAGAGTCTGAATATTTCTAACTCTACACATTGTGGCTTGAAATACAACCTTAAACCCGCAATAACTGTTTTGTTTTTTTTGCCACATTTTTGCCCACCAACTCCTGAGGGAAATATCTGGCCCTTTAGCTGCTAAATGCTTCACGCTGTTCACCAGCTAGTCGTTTGTGTCTGTCTGCTGTTTGGTGCTGAGCAGGTAGTTTTCAGTGGGTTTTAGAGCGCTTTTGCTGAAAACAGCTGCCTGCTGCAGCCGAAAACGATGCTATGAGGGTGCTGAGAGTGAACCAAAACAGTAAAGCTGTGGGCCGGACAGCTAAGCAATGAGCTGAAACTCGCTATAAAGCTCCGTAAAGCCGAGGGGAGCTGCACATTCAGGTGATAATTCTCTGTAGGTTCATCACTACGAGCACTGTGTTTTTCATATTGTCATTTAATATAAAGGTATTGATTACCGATTATTAAAATACTTTTTGGTGAAAGGAGTGGCAGTGTTCTTATCTAGTAGAAAACATATTTTTTTCCTTTCTGTCTCTAAGGCCCTCCAGGCAGCCTTCAACCTGCCCTCCAATGTGGATCAAGCTGAGGCTCAGAGCCGCTGGCAGGACGCTCACCTCAACCCAGACCAGAGAGACTTCAGCATGGCCGACCACAAGTTCAAAGAAGTGGCCAACCAAGTGAACAATGACATTAACAAGGTAACCTACCACCACTACTACTAGTAGTACTACCACCCCCACTACTGCACCTACTGACATTCAGTACAGTGAACGATGATACACCACCTCTGATTACTCCTATTGGCACACATAATGCCAGCATGGTGACATGGAAAATGAAACCCATAGGTTTCCTCCACAGGATCTTTCCCAGGGAACCGAGAACTTCTTGAGGAGCTGAGGAACTTAACCTGTGTTTAATTTAGCTCCTGTAGGACAGTTAAAAATGTCCCTGCTCCGAGAGGGTAGTACTATAAATATTTTCATATTTATTTTCAGATTCATTACATCACTTCAACAACACAGTGTCTCTGTTGTTGTTTCCATGTGTGTTCAAATTACGTTTTAAATGCCACCACTGTTTTTTAATTCCTCGTCGGTCCAATTTTGCCCAATCTTCACTGATTTTCAGATGTGGTGGGAACGCAAACAGTAATGCGTAAAAGGGACTTTTTATTTCCTGAGCTGGACCGTTTTAGTTTAGTTTAGCTCCTGTACTGGCAGCCATTCAGCGCCTAGCGCAATGAACAGCAGGATGCAGGTGGGAACTACCAGGTCAAGAGGCAAGTACATCTAAGCAGCAACGAAAGACTAACAGAAGTAGAAAGTCTTCATCCTTGTTATATTCCCGTTAGAAGTGTATGTCAGGGCATCCTGGTGGCCTGGGAGTTACAGACGCTGACCGTGTACTCGCAAGTCCCCTATTTGAGTCTGGCAGGGGGCTTTTGTTGTATGTGATTTCCCTTCATTTCCTGTTAGCTTTCCTGTCAGCGCGATCCAATAAATGAACAAAATGCTCCAAAAATACACATTTTCAAAAGAGGAGTTCATGTTGCGCGGATGTTAATGATGATGGCGATGAAATATTGTCACGCGTGTTCGTAGGTGTGCATGCCAGTCGGACTCCACACCTCTTTCCCAGACAACAACCTCCAGCTGATGGTCCAATCAGGAGCCAAGGGATCTACTGTAAACACCATGCAGGTACCCCCTACACACTCACATTGTACTGTGCTGATTTGATTTTGCATCCGACTTCAATAAAACCTCATGAACTTTAGGCTGTTAACCTACAAACACCCTGACCTGTCTGTGTTTGTGCGCATTTCAGATTTCGTGTCTGCTAGGTCAGATCGAGTTGGAGGGCCGTAGGCCTCCACTGATGCCTTCTGGGAAATCCTTGCCGTGCTTCCAGCCATATGACCCTGCACCCAGTGCCGGGGGCTTCGTTTCTGGAAGGTTCCTCACAGGCATCAAACCACAGGTACATGGAGAGAACTGTGTGTGTTTGTGTTGTGTAGAGGACTCGTACGCTGTAGCTCCTGTTGAGGACTTGGATGCCAAATGGCACACACGAAAGCACTCTCTAGTTCCAATAAGTCCTTTTTATGCGTACCGCTGCTATGACTGTAATTACAGAATTACATTGGTTTGACACACAATGATATGTTGTAAAAGATTAGAACCTCGGCTGTAGAGATTTGCCTCTATACTGAATTCTGTGACCTTAAAACTGTGGTAAACCAGCAGCAGATTTAAATGAAGCCTCAGATACGGTGATCATTAGTGGGATTTAGGTGATTTTTACACAACACAGGGATGAGGTATAGATTAAACACAGGCGCAGTTTCAACCACAGCTTTTGAGGATATAGCAATGGGCTGTAAGACAACACGTGATTTTTGCTCCTGACAGCCGAGGTTTAAACCTGACTTAAACCTTAAAGGGACAGGTCACCCCAAAATCAGAAATACATATTTTTCCTCTTACCTGTAGAGCTATTTATCCATCTAGGTTGTTTTGGTGTGATATCGGCCGTAGAGATGTCTGCCTTTTTTTTTTAATATAATGGGACAAGATGGCCCTCGGCTTGTGTTGCCAAAAATAAATCCATTTGAAAAACTCAACTGCAGTGTCTCTTTCCAGAAATCATGACCCGGTTACTTGAGATAATCCACAGGCCTTCTTGTGAGCAGTTTTAATGTAGGAACTATCGGTAGAAAGAAATTATATTTTTTTTATAAAATATTTTTTTTAAATTGCAGCCTTGTCAAATTCAGTGCTTCCTCCTCAGTGGATGCCACTGGCCAAAATGGCTGCCACAGTGAAGGTGTAGTTCATGGGCCCCATGGCGCTCTAACATGGCCACTGGGGATAAATATGTATTACACACAAACACTGAGCGGCACGAGCTGTCATGACTGATACATACAATTATTTTATTAGCTTTAGTCTATCCACTTGTTCATCGTTGAAAATAAATGTTAAAGGCACTATTGATAACACTGATAACATCCAGCCCCTAGATGACACACTCCCCCTCAGCCCCTTCCATTCCATTCCAGTGGTTGCCAGTTGGTTGCACAAGCTGCATATTTTATGGTCGAGTTCAGATAGAATGTTGTCAGACTTCTGGGTGGGAGCTGTATGTATAAGGAACATCAATTGTTGCTCCACACTTGTAGCAGCAGGCCTTCTACCAAAACCTGTTTCAGCATTAAAGGTTACTTCAGTTTGTTTTGTGCAAAGAACAGAAGACCCTGTGCAAAAACACAAAAAGCTGACGTATCTCTGCAAGTGGTTCAGTGCTGTCTGCTCTTTCTGTGACAGAACCACAGACTCTGTTAGCAGCATTTCAGTCGCCCTCTTGTTTATATATATACATATAAGATTCCTCTACATAAAAAATGTTATCAATATAACCTTTAACCTTTTAACTGTAAATAATGTCAAATACATTAACATTTTTCCCTCAAATAAATCTTATTTAACTGAATAGTTTTAGTTTTTTTGGAAAATAGGCTAATTCTCTTTCTTTCCAATAGTCAGATGAGAATATTGATTCAGAATCAGAAATACTTTATTGATCCCCGAGGGGAAACTCATATGTTACAGCTGCTCACTATCACGTCAGTGCACACAGGAATAGAAGTACTTACACTCAAATTACTCAAGTTTGGAAGAAAAAAGAAAGCTAAAAGTTGGAAAAAGTAAGATGATGAGACGGAGCTACGGCAACAGGCAGCATGCACGTTGGCGCCTGCGCACTCTTACATCTGTGCATCAAGTACGGAGCAAGAGCCAGAAGGCTAGTAGCTTAGCTTAGCATAAAGACTGGAAGCAGGGGGAAACTGCTAGCCTGTCTCTCTCCAAAATTAAAAAAATATGCCTACCAGCACGTCTAAAACTCTCTAATTAACACGATGTATCCTGAAGTAGGTAACTTTAGACGTTTATAAAGATTCTTTTCACTTCATGATACATTTCTTTCCTTGTCTGTGTGTAATCTTGTTGTGTTCAGGAGTTTTTCTTCCACTGTATGGCTGGCAGAGAGGGACTGGTCGACACAGCTGTGAAAACATCTAGATCAGGATACCTGCAGAGGTAACGTAAAACTTACCGCTTAATAGCAATAATAATCTTTAAAGTGTGGTCACATGAGTGTGCAGAGGCATTCATTTTGGTGTGATTTTCATATTTTCCAGTTTCTCTCAGAAGCGCTTACAAACAGAAAAGCACACACTTTGATGTCACTGCATGTCTGTGCAGGCCCAGTTCACTAGTATATGCTGTTTGAGTTACACACTTTCAGTAAAACTCGTTCCTATCAGGTCTGGTGCCTGAGGATAGTAAATAGGAACATGGAAATGTGCAAGTAGCTTCTCTGAAACAAGCAAACTGCATTTCAAACACTATTGTGTGAAATAGCGTGATTCCACTCAGCTGCAGGAAGTATTATTAGTTTTGGCTTAAACACATAGACAATTAAAGGCCAAGTTTCACCAAAAACATATTTTGCACCAAATTTTCGATGATTTTTTTTTTGGGGGGGGCTGCTCCCATGTGGCTTTTGCAAATGAGCAATGGTTTACTCATAATATTTGTAGTGTGAAATATATCTGAATCAGTGGAGCAAAGTAACAAGTTGTCCATGATGTGAACCAAAGCAAAACCACCCCAGAAAGAAGAAACTCATCCTAGGATGCATTGTCCTCTCCTTCTACTTATCTTGTCCCTCGTTTCTTCCACCCTCCCTCACACCCTCTCCTCTGCAGATGTGTCATAAAGCATCTGGAGGGTTTGGTGGTGCAGTACGATCTTACGGTGAGGGACAGCGATGGATCTGTGGTCCAGTTCCTGTACGGTGAAGACGGGCTGGATATCCCCAAGACTCAGTTCCTGCAGCCAAGACAGTTCCCCTTCATAGAGGACAACTATGAGGTAAAACTCAAACACGGTGTTGTTGTGAAGATGATAAATAATTACATGTACATAAATAATACTGATGAAATATTGGCCAATAAGAAAATGATTTAAATGCATTGTGTATGGTTGTTATTTTTCTCAGTGTTTAATGGTGGTATCTGTTTTTGACTGTTGTTATTAAAGATGAAAGGGAGAACATGGGGGTCTGTTGCTGGGTCACATCAGATTAGTTTAGCTGGGGTTTAGAGCAGGTTGCTTGCTAAATTGGCTTGCTTTTATAGACCTTAAACTGCAGCTAAGCTAATGACAGAGCAACAGCTCCATGAGCTACTAGTCCACAGTACATAACTATTTGGATAAATTGCAGCCTTGTCAAATTCAGTGCTTCCTCCTCAGTGGATGCCACTGGCCAAAATGGCTGCCACAGTGAAGGTGTAGTTCATGGGCCCCATGGCGCTCTAACATGGCCACTGGGGATATATATGTATTACACACAAACACTGAGCGGCACGAGCTGTCATGACTGATATATAAATGTTCTTAGCTTTTATTAGCTGTAGCCTGTCCCAAGATTTGAAGTTCAATAAAATAAATGTTAAATAAACATATGCCTGCCAGCATATGATGTGATGTGTCTTACTTGTTACTTACTTATAGTTACAGCAAGTAACTCCCCCTGAATCTACACAGTTTGGTTTGTGTGAGGATTAAATAAACCAGATGATTAGTCTGCATTAGCCTGTGTTAGCAGGCGTATTTTTGAACCTTGGACAGAGCCATGCTAGCTGTTTTCCCCTGCTTCAAGTCTTTATGTTAAGCTAGGCTAATAGTCTCCTGGCTCATCCTCCATACTACGCACAGACATGAGTGATATCGAGCTTCTCATCTAAATCTCTACACTGAATAAGTATACTAAAATGTTTAACTTTAATACAATTAATCTAGACCATTTTTTTTATTTCAAGCTGAATCTTCCCTTCTGTTAAAGCACATTTTATCTTCCTACCCAGAAAAGCCCATAGTATCGTATGATTACAAAAATGTCGACGTCTCCAGTGTTTGAATGAAATATGGATTACCACACGTCAACAGTCACAGTCAAATTCAACCAGCCATGTGTTTCCCCCATTCCTGTTAGGTCATCAAGAGGTCCCAGGGCCTGGATGGGGTTTTGGCCCGTTTGGACCCTCAGACTGCCAATCGACACTTTGCGGCCATCCAGCGCTGGAGAGCAAAGAGAGAGGTGGCGTGTCCACGGAGAGGTAGATAACAAAGTCTGGCTGGGCAGTAAAATGATGTTACATCTTTGCTGCTCAGACATCTGAGCTTTTTTTCATCGCAGTTCCCGCAACAGTTAACCCCAGTCACATTCTTTGCTACAAAGCAAAAGTGTCTATAGTTTCTCTGGCTTTAAGTGCTGTTGAAAATAACCACATGCAGTGTATTAAATACGACCTGAAGCGTATACTAACTGCTCTATGATATCCAAACTGCTGAAATATAATCTTGTTAGAGCAGCCATCTTAGCAGCTGCTGGTCATTGTGTTTTAAAGTTATACTGTGCGTTTCGTAAACTATCTAATTCAGTTCCTAAAATTCAATAAAATAGGTCTGAAATCCCACTTTGAGCTGTTCTAGATCAGTAGAAGAGCGTTAATTTGATCAGGAGAATCCAGGAAATGGACAGTGAAATGTTGTATGCTATATTTGCATGTGAATGTCTGTCACGTAATGTTTGTGTATGTGTGTTTTTAATCTGTGTCAGGAGCGTTCTTGCTGTTTTCCCAGAAGAAGTTGGCCAAACTGAAACAGACGGAACAAAGAACAGAGCCAGACGTCTACGGCAGAAATGCTGCTGTACTGCAGGTACTAATGCATAACAAAAGTAAAATGTCCAAAAGATTTGTCAGTGTCGGTGTCGCGCGCTGTTCCTCCAGCCGCAGTACATACAGTATAAAGTGGACTGCTGACTTTTAACCTAGTCTAACCAAACTGTAATTTGAACTCTGCTTCGTCCACAGCTCGTACAGCAGTGGCACTCTCTGGATGAGTCCAGCAGATCAAAATACAGCAGGAAGTCCTCCCGCTGCCCTGACCCATCTCTTGGCTTGTTAAGGCCTGACGTCTGCTTCGGATCAGTGTCTGAAAACTTTCACGACGTCACAGACAAATACCTGCAGAGCAGAGGCACGAAGAGTCAAGACAGCCTGGACCCCCACAGGTACTGAATGTGAGAGTTTTCAAATGGGTAAAAAAAAAAAAAACAGTCCGCACTATGAAATGAAATCCAACTTCCGCTGCAAGGTAAAATGGTCAAGGGATCATTGGAAGTTGAAACCATACAGCCTTCACAACCAATAGAGGAAGTACTGCTGCAACAAGTGCTCCCTACTTTAAATAATAGGAAGGCTTCAGGCCTTTGTTTGATTTGACTGACACTGTCTCTGCATGTTTTGCCTTTTGTGTGAGGGGGAAAATAAACCTCTCTCTTTTTCTCTCTCTGTGTGTCTTCAGCCTTCGCCAGCTGTTGCACTATAAGTGGCAGCGTTCACTGTGTGATCCAGGTGAAGCAGTGGGTCTGCTGGCAGCTCAGTCCATAGGCGAGCCCTCCACCCAGATGACCCTCAACACCTTCCACTTTGCCGGCAGAGGAGAGATGAACGTCACTTTGGGAATACCTCGGTAAAGTCACCTCTGCGCCTAAGACAGGCTTTTCACAATAAGCCCCACCTTTATGAAACCCCCCCTCAGAGCTGCAGCCCCTGTGACGATCACTGATTAGTGCCTAGAAGTTGGTTTCCCATTTCAGACTGTTGGTTTCACATTTTAAGTTCTTTAAATTACCATTCTACATGCTCATGAATGCATATTTTAACTAAAATAAAAATGTAATTAGATCTTTGTCTCTTATTCCCTTTGAATTTCCCTTTCGCTGAGAAACATTAGCGTATTTGTCCTGCCAGTGTTTTGAACTTGGAGTCAGTGCATTTGTCGCGTTTGACGCCTGATCGCCAAACAATGCCTTTCCTAAAACACCCTTCCCAGCATCCACACTTTCTGTTCCCTGCTTCATCCGTCCAAGCCTTCCACCATACTCGTCATGTCTCGCATGTCTCACTCTCTCTCTCTATACGTATATCTGTCTCGCAGACTGAGAGAGATCCTGATGGTGGCCGGCTCCAACATTAAAACCCCCATGATGAGCGTTCCAGTGCTAAACAACAAGAAAGCCTTGAAGAGAGCCAAGACGCTCGTAAGAAACTCACCAGAGTCTGTCTGGCTGAGGTAAGGATCAGCTTCTCTTGTGTTTGTTTGCCATTTTTGCCTTCTTACTTTTCATCTTCTATTATCTCTTTTTGCTTGACTCATCTTCCCTTGTCTATCACTTTCTGTGTGTGGCTTGTTGGGTGTCTTTTTGTCTTGTTTTGTCATGCCAGGACTTCTCCACGTCTTCCCCTTTTTGCGACTTCTTTCATTCTCACTCGGGGGGCATGTCCTTACCTGTGTGCTTAACTCAAACTTTTGCATTTGAGAAGTGTTGGTGGAAGTGTGGGGAACTGAAACCACAACTTTGTTTGTGTGTGTGTGGGAGAACAGGTGCTGCAAAAAGTGGATGTAGTAGAAACATTGCGGATCCAAAATCACGAAAAGTTGCGGACGTTCAAAGTCACCTTCCACTTCCTGTCTCCTGACCGTTACTGTGACGACAAGCTGCTATCACCCCAACAGATCCTCCACTACATGGAAACCAGGTGTGTTTATGTCTGTGTGTGTGTGTGTGTGTGTGTGTGTGTGTGTGTGTGTGTGTGTGTATGTGAGGGCTGTTAGTTTCTACTGTACCAGAATCCATTAAGAAACAAACTGATATTAACCACTCGTCTTCTCTGTTTTTACACTTCGTTTGTCCTGCCAGGTTTTTCCGTCTCCTCCTTGAAGGGATTAAGAAGCGCAGTGCCAAGCTGGCGTCCATCGCCGTGGAAACAAGGAAGGCCACCCTCAGAGATAAGGACAATGATGGTGATGGAACAGCTGACACAGCAGGGGTCTGTTTTGAATTGGCTTGTCTTAATTTCAGTATTCCCTATAGTTTATTTTTGTTTGTTTTTTTAGGATTAGTGTTGTCACTCATCTTTGAATCTTTTTACCTGAACCTTTCTTTCCCTTTCTCGAATACCAAAAAAAACCAACTGAAGTATCTTTGTCTTGTTGACATTCATCAGTTAGATGATGGGGAGGGAGAGGAGGAACGAGAGATTGTTGATGACCAGGGGAACGAAGGAGACGCTGATGCTTCAGACGCCAAGCGCAGAGACAAACAGGAAGAGGAGGTATGAAGATGGAAGAAGTACTTTATATTAAATGCAAATACTATTTCATGCTGTGGCCTGTGGTTAAAGCTGAATCCCTTGATGTTCCTGGAAATGGAAACCTTGGAAATGTGTCTCATGTACTTGTCTGTACTTGTGGGTGGACTTGTCTGAACGTTTTCAGGCCAACATTTGGTAATTAGCACTAAACACAAAAATTACAGCTGAGAATGATAATGATGGGAATGGTATTAGTTTTGCAGTTATTTGGACATAAACCAAGGTATTGGGCAACTTTTGACCTGATGATGGCGCTAGATGAAAAGTTAGGGGATCACCAAAGTTATTACAATGTGTGTACCAAATATCCTGGCAATACATCCAATAGTTATTGAGACATTTCAACCAAAGCCACAGGAAAACTCACAGTATCACCCAATTCATTAGAATACATGGTCTGGAACCTGAGACTGTCTGTGCAAAATGTTGTGGCAGTCCATTCAGTCGATGTTGAGATATTTATATAGAGAGAGGAAAAGTCAGGGGATCACCAACGTTAGTAGCGTTCATCCTCTGGGTACCATGAACCGACGAATTTATATAGAACGGTGTTCACATCATTGATAAAACAGTTCTGCAAAAAATAAAATCCTATTCCCCAGACAAGCAAAATATTCTATATATCTAGTCAAATTAAAAAAAAAAACAACTACAAGTTGAACAAGCAAATATGACTCGATTTCTTAAAGATTTCTTGAAACTAGCATAAAAATTGGGCCACTAGGAAACTACATTTTAAATCTGAATGGAAAATGATTTCACTTACTCAGATTTATAGTTGTGGAAGTGTTTGCAAAGAAAACTAAATATTTGCAGTTTGCCAAAAAAAAAAAAAAAAAAAGATTCCTAACTCCAGCACACTCAAGCCATTATAAAACGACTAACGCCCGTCTCTGCAGGTGGACTATGAGAGTTCGGAGGAGGACGGAGGTGACGAAGGCGAGGATAAAGAAGATCAGGAGGACGAAGAGGAGGAGGGGAAGGAGAACGTGGAGGACACTCTGGAGGATTCTCAGCCAGAGTCTGCAGGAGTCAGAGCGGAGAGGAAGAAGAAACAATCAAAAAGAAGGGGGGGAGAAGGACAGGAGACCTTGAATCAGATGAGAGTGAACTCTGTTCTGGAGTCCAGCCCGGCGATAGAGAGATACTGCTACGATCTCCAGCACGAACTCTGGTGTGAGGTGAGTTTGTACGTCTCACACAAGCAGATTAAAAAGGTTTTTAGGGGACTTCTCTAGAACTTTTGTGTTTTAGATTAGACTTAAAGGAAAAGGCAGGCTATAGTTCATCTTTTTATTATTTGCGACAAAAGCTGTGAATGGGATGAAACGAACAAGGATTCATCCTACTAACGAGTATTGTCTCTGTAGCCACAACCTTATTCCTCTGTCATCCCAAACCTATTAAAAACACATCAAAGTGTGGTTCCTCTGATTATAAAAGTCCTTTTGTTAAAGCGATTTTATCAACACTAACCCTGACCTATTTTGAAATAAGGGGAGGTTAAGCTTGCAGTCTAATTGTGGCCACAGTCAAACTACAAAAACAAAAAAAAAGCTAAAACACTGAATCCTATTTTGCAATGTTATCAAGACTGTTCATCTAGCATCCTGTCACACACACACACACACACACACACTAATGCGAGTGTGTTTCTTAATTTCCTGCGTTGCTTTGACCCCATTACCACCCTGCAGTCTACCTTTGCTTTGTCTGGCTTTGCTGCAGCCATTTTAAAAGGCCCCACTCTCCTCCTCCGACCCCCAGCTGTTCTTTTGGACATACGGAGTTTAATGTTTAAACCTCCATCCTCGAACCTTCATCCACCTTGTGTCTCCCCCCAATCACAGGTTGACCTGGTCTTGCCGGTGAGCAAGGTGCACTTCGACCTTACCTCAGTTCTGTCAACACTGGCCCAGAACGCCGTCATCATGGAGACCAAAGGCTTGACACGCTGCCTGCTGGGCGAAACCACGACAAAGACTGGAAGGAAAGAGACTGTTCTCAACACGGAGGGCATCAACATGCACGAAATGTTCAGGCACAGTGATGTATGTGTGTCATATCGGTTCACACGTTTACATGAAACCGCACCGTGGCTTTAAGGGTTGCTGAATGTTTTTTTTAAATGATGAAATACAGCCAAACACACAAGCATAACTAAGCACTTATGAGTTTTATTTTGAGTTCTCTCTTTTCTGGCACTTTGCAGTACTGTCATCTGTGTTGAGATCACTTGGTAAAAAATGTTAATTTAAGATGCCTCCTTAAGTTACTTGTGACATGAAGTTGTAAGGAGCCTCCAGTTTAAGACATCTACAGTTAAGTTGATTATCTAAAATGTGAATTATTCATTTCACCCAACACACCGCCAATGTTAAATAGATATTTAATGTGTCTTCTATAAACATATAAGACATTATAGATGGCACCAGATATTCAGGAGACTTTTGGGAAGTTGTTTTGGGGAGTTATATTTACAACGCAACGCTGTGAAATCATCATCCAGCGAGGATTCAAGATACTGCCAAAAATATTTTTAGTAGTCACATGACAGTATGTCACAGATCTAGACTGACAGTTGGACATATCTAATTCAGTTTTGACAGTTTGAAATAAAATTTTCAGAAATCTGATTTAGACGTGTGACTGTTCAGATCTGTTGGTCATGATGTGACTCGTGCAGGTCTTTGTAGTAGATTCAAGTCTTGCAAAAAAAAAAAAGAGAGAATATCGTAGACTTGGATTACAACATAGTGGGAAACATTCTGTGACTTCACAATCACAGAGTTTATGGTTAGGGTTAATTGCTCAAGAGATGTTATCGTATATTACGAGGCGGCACGTTTCTGTCGTTGTCTGGCGATGATCCCAACAGTGAGACTGTATTTATTCTCTCCAGATCTTGGACATCAACAGACTGTACTCCAATGAGGTCCATGCCATGGCTAACACCTATGGGATTGAAGTGGCTCTGAAGGTCATAGAGAAGGAGATCAAAGACGTCTTTGCTGTCTATGGTACGCGCACACACACACACACACACACACACAAACAAACCCCAGATAGCGGACCATAATGCTGTATGAACCACTCTGCTTTTGTCTGTATTTCTTTGTCCGTCTCTAGGCATCGAGGTAGACCCCAGACATCTGTCACTGGTAGCAGATTACATGTGTTTTGAGGGTGTATATAAGCCATTAAACCGGCACGCCATCCAGTCCAACTCGTCCCCTCTGCAGCAGATGACCTTCGAGACCAGCTACAAATTCCTCAAACAGGCCACCATGCTGGGTGAGGAACAGATGATAATGATAATAATGCCAAGAAAAATTATGTGCAAAGCGATTTCTACACGTGGGCTGATTTTGTAGTTCTTTGTGGCATCAGAAATCAAAGATTTCTCTGTATCGTAGAGATTGGAGAGGGTAGTTATAGATCAAGGTTCGTGAACAAAGCTTTGAGAATGTTTTCGAGAGTCAGCTAGTGCCACAGTGGATTGTTTATTCAGGTCTGATGATGCATAACAGGGCGAGGTTGAACTTGACTTTTATCCACTGCTGGAACTCCAGTACCCATGACTTAAACTGTAGCTAAGATATGAGGAAATATAAAAGAATAACAACTCATTCCCAGTACTAAAACTGTTGGCAATGGTGCTGATTGCGATTGTAATGTGTGCATGTATACAACACACGTTACGTTCCTGCAGTGGAAGTGGGGCCTGTGTGGTTTTACTAAAAACAAATAAAATACATGTAAAATTTTAAGTTATAAAAGTTATAAAATCCAATTTGAACAGGATTTCTAATTCAAGGCAATAGTAACTACAATTTAACAGTTATGTAGTCAGTGAAGGTTGATGGCTTCAGGGAGTTGGAGCCTTTTTGGATTTTTGTCACAGGTCATCATTTCCTTGAACCTTAGAGCCCTTGTCTTTGTGTTTATGGCTGTCCGGAAATAATATTATAAAGAGTACGGTCTAGATCTGCTCTATAGCAAAAGTGGAACGAGATAACTTATGTTATGAATTATAAATAGAATTGAAAGTTTCTTCTTCTCTATTTCAGGGTCACGCGATCAGCTGGCGTCACCCTCGGCCTGCCTGGTGGTGGGGAAGGTAGTCAAAGGTGGAACAGGACTGTTTGAACTGAAACAGCCTCTGCAGTAGGAGAGGAGATATTGCAGTCAAATTAGCTGGATGTGACAGATGAGGACACCTCGCATGGACTGATATGATCACAGAGCCGGAGTGGCTTCACTTTCAGTACTGCTGACTCCAGCTCCTACGAGACACGTATGTTCTCTGGCAAATTAATAGGAATAGGAACAGTTATCTCAGTCCCAAATTAATGCGGTGGATGTGACAAATGTTCTTTAAAATTGGTGTTTTGATGGTGCCTCTCCTAGAAGCATTCAATCTGGATGACAAACAACCTTATTATTGTTATTTTTGTATTTAATAATAGAATTAAAGTTGAAATGTGTATAAAAAAAATTGTATCTTATTGTTTTTGTTTGACAGTGAAGAGCGAACACACTGCTGGTATTATGATTAGCTCACGGGACAAAAGTCAGGGGAAGGCTCTTATTACGAAAGAGCGGAAATGGATGCCAGTGTTGTAAATAAAACATTAAAAATGGTGGGGAAACATCAGACGGGTATGTGTGAGGAGTGTCAGGAAGAGGAATCGGTGGAACGTGTAATTCTACATTGTAGGAAATATCAGAGGGAGAGAGTGATAATGGATAATAGACTAAAGGAACTAGGGGTGCAGAAACTCACTTTAAAAACAATATTAACTATGAATGATAAAGCACAGGTGAGAGAATTGTTTTTTTTTAAGGGTACTGGGCTTTATTATAGGATCTAAAGGTAAGGGGTTTTTTTTCATTTTTTTGTTTGTTTGTTTTGTTTTCCTTCACCCCTCAATCCCTGGGAAATTGTAGATTATGTTTTACTGAATGAGCCACACTCCAGAACAGAAGGTGGCGTTAATGCACCATTAAGCTGGTTGCCAACCGCCGTTAAAAAAAAAAAAAAAAAACAAAAAGAAGAAGAAAAAAGGGGAGGATGCTAGTGTTGAGTCCGCTGCTTCACATAAGAGAAATAGACGCGATGCTGGGATAAAGAGCTGGGAATAGCTCATCATTTCTAGTCTCTCGACAGGAGTCGTCATGACGAAACAGTGGAATCAATGGAAGGGTAAGTAAATAAGTCAATACATTACAAAGAAGAAATAACAGATAGAACCGCGGTTACTGTTGTGGTTAAGTAAAGCAATTAAACGACTAACGTTAACTTAACGGTCCTCTGTGTCACCAGATAGTTACATGAAACGACCAAGGGACAAAGTCCGCGAGAGACATTTTTAACAATTGTCTTTGCTGCTACCTAACGTTATCGTTTTCCCTGCTTTGGGGCGGTCTGGTTCGGTAACGTTATTTGACTGTCGAGACCCAAAGCGTGACGTTCTTACATATTTAAAGGCCACATTATTACAAATATGGCACCTACCCGTTACCCGACTCCTTGTTAATCAGCCACAAATATGGCAGAAGTGCACTATTTTATTCAGCAGGTGATGAGCAGCAGTTAACCTAAACTAAGGTAGGATAGCTAACTAAATGCGCATTATCACTAACTCCTTAACTTATTCTGAAATGCTTCGCCTGGAACTCCAAACTGCGTGGTACAGCCACGAGGGCTCTACAGTAATTAATCTATAGATAAAACGTTAGCTAAGGCCTATTTTAATGGGCCGCTTTTGAGCCAAAACTGCCAAAAACATTCCGTAGTAGCAACGGTTATGTTCTAATAACTACAACAAGCTAGCTATATACTTACTTAAATAAAAAGAGATGGAGGTACGGATGTCTTGGGAGCGAGTTAACGTTACTAGTTAACCTAACGTTATGTTATTGACCCACACGCAGTGGTGAAAGTACATTTAACTACTCATGTAACGGTACTGTAAGTTACTTAAGAACATGTTTTTTGGTGCCTGTAGGCCTACTGTACTTTAGTATTTTTATTTTAGTCCACAAGTAAACGTCCCATATAAGCCCACTTGCAACTTGTAAATCAAATAAAAAAAGAATTTACTTCACCAGTTTTGCTGTGTGATGTTTCTTCCAATGACGCTGTTTGTTACATAAATAACACTTTTTTTTATTGTAAGCCAATCACATTTGTCGATATTGAGTTATCGAAGCACATGTGTTATGTGCCTGCAGATCCCAGAAGAAGTTGCAAAGAAAAACACTTTAGTGATTTTGCTATCCTTAGAAGAAAAGTTTTTTTTTTTTTTTTTTTGCATATTTCTACTCCTGTTTTTGATAAGTTATCAAAATTTAAGTCATTAGTGTTTTAAATAAGACATAGGTTACAATCTTACTTGAATTAAAAAATATTGTTTCTTTTGAAATGAAAATATGGGTTTCAGGATGCCAGCAAACAGACCACATACTGTATCAATGCAATGATTAGTTGCTTTTGTGTGTGTGTGTGTGTGTGTGTGTGTGTGTGTGTGTGTGTGCGCGCGGGAATGGGGTGAATGTGGTATGTGGTGTGTGAAGCGCTTTGAGTGGTCTGAAGACTAGAAAGGCGCTATACAAGTACAGTCAATTTACCATTGCAATGGCATAAAGCGTGATAAGCATGTAACTTTTAGTTTACATTTTTGTATGCAGCTTATATTATTATACCGTTAAATAGACAGTGAATGTGTATGTTTATCTTTAGCACCATATATAGATTTATTTCATGTAGTTTTTTTTTTTTTTAAATGTCATGTTGCATAGAATAAAATATAGTCTTTTAACCCTAAACACACTGATTTTCCCTTTAAGCCCATCTGCTCCCATTAAGCCCACTCCACTGTGTTTCAATGGGGATTTTCTCCATTTTGACTGTTCACCTGATAAATTAGCTCCATAATTCAGATAATTAATACCCATATTTATTCATATATTATATATGTGATTGTATATATTACATACAATCACCTCAAAGAGCATATGCCTACATTTAGCCTAGGAGAAAGTAGAAATTGCAGAAATGTTGACATCTTTCTTGTTTATTTTGCTTAACTTATAGGCTAATGGTACATGAGCTTCAAAATTCCAAAACATTTCAAAAACATCTGCACTTTCAACCAGCTGGCTGGACCAGAAATTATGGCCAGTTTCAAAAGCCAACAGCACACCATAGGATATAGATACAGACGAAATGACAACACTTATTGAAAAATGGTGTATTGAAGAGTAATTTCCACTATAGTTTTGATTCTGTAGTAGTTGATTCTGTAGTAGTTTTCTAAGTAGTTTTTTTGGCTACATTTCAAAGAAGACATGTAAGTTGTAGCTTTTTCTGCGTTGACAGCACAGTAAAAAGGCTGGTCACGCCTATTTCAAAAGCCATTTACAGGCCATAGGACAGGAGTGGAGACAGAATGAAAATAGCTATTGAAAGCTAAGAAATTACAGATGTGAATAGAAAAGTTTGTATTGTTTAGATAGATAGATAGATAGATATCTCAACAAATCAGACTCTTGACACGTTTTGACAAATTAAACAATAAAAACATTTACCCTACATTTTTTTTAGGGAAATCTTTCCTCAGCTGGAGTTACTAGGTACGTTAAAGACTAAGAAATTACATGCAACACATACGAATCTCTTAGAAATGATGACGTATTATTAACACTATAGATTAGACTATCCAATACACACACATATAAAGCTACAGCATTAAAAGGCTGCTTGGATGCATTAATAATAATAATAATAATAATAATATAACAATTATATAACACTGAGAGGAGCCATTCTGCACAACGAGTACTATTACTGTTGACACTTTAATTATAGTTTACTGTTAATACGTAAATACTTTTTCACAAGTAAAGTTGTGGACTATTTACTTGTAAATACCCTTTTCTAAGTTACCCATAGGTTTACCCTTATGATAATGTGCAGACATTAGCTGTAGCAAAACCACATCCAAATTACAATACAATATTTTACAGTACAACACAACCGCCAATAACGTGGCTAACCGACTGTATCTGTCTATCCCTGTGTGTGCAGGACACAGCCCCTGAGAGCCAGAGTGCTTCAGGTTTCAGCAGAGAAACCAGAGAAATTCCCAGAATCCAGTGTGAATGAGAACAACATGAGGCTTTCTAAACGCTGGATAGCACACAGGTGAGGTTTACATAACACAGAACAAAGACTCCTACTGTTCTCTTGGAACTGTAGTGGGTTAGATGGGCACAAATGCGCTGGCTTTTGCGCATGTGCAGAGCGGATCAGGCAGCTGGCACGGATCAGGTAAAATCAAAATAAATAAGCTCGCTGGCTGGCTGCCATCAAGTGCAATGTTCAAACAAGCGTGGTACAAATCGGGCAGGATTAGGTACGCACGTGTGCAGAACGGATCGGGCAGCGGTCACGGAACGGGTACTGACCAAGCCCCCAGGAAGTGCTTTGAAGCCGTGCAATAACAACTTCCGGGTCCGTCACATGATGAATGCTGGCCCCAAAAGACTTTGATCCATTCGGCCCGATAACATTTTGAAAGTCTAGAAGAGCCACACAATTAAATCGTTTTATCCCCATTCAAGTTAGCGGAGGGCTAAACCGAAAGTTAGCTGGCTCGGCGGAGGAAGTCTGTAGTCTCCTATGGGGCCACACAGTGCAGAAGATAATTTTATAGCCGGAAGTCAAACGTTTTTGGCTTCATACGCCACTGAGAAACTTTCATAGGAAGGAATGGGGCTCCGCCCCCGACGCTGTATCAGGTTATCTTTATACATCCATGGTACTGACACGTGGAACGGATCGGGCATTTTACATATTCATTTTATGTATTAATCACTTTTCATTGCCAATTTGTCAACGGGTTGTAATGTAACTTTAGACATTCCACAACTTTTTCGGTTGCCTGAAACAGCCTGTGGACTGATTTTTATGTAAAGGACTCGAGTCGCTTTTTGGATGTGACGTTTATGTGCGCTCCCGAGGGCCTTCTCTCTCTCTCCACTTCCCCACAGTGTCAACAGTGTGTGACTGTGACACTAGCTAACGCTAGCTTAGACATGGAGTCCGCTAACATCAACAAATGACTGGAACCCACTACAACACAGAGTCCAACACAAAGCCCAAAGTCAAAGCTAACATTACTACAAAGCGCGATCGCTTTCTACTAGCCAAGAACACTGCAAGGCAGGGACGACCAGCTAGCTAACTGTAACCTAAACTAAGCTTGGGCTGGCCGGCTGGATGCGGCTTGGCTGCGCGGTGTGGGTCTGGCATTGGTTGCTTCGCGGTGTTGGCTTGTTTGCTGATGAGTGATTTGCAAACGGCAAGCTAGTTAGTATCATGGAGCCAGAGGCCCAAATAAAATATAGGAACATTACAGATAGTAACGTTATTCTAAATATGATTGTAATTTATTTCCCAGCATTCAGTGTTCATTTCAGCGTTCGGTATCGTGCATGTCACTTTCGGACGGTGCCAAGGTCAAAGGCCAAAGGTGTCATTATTAACAAGGGTTTTCTGAAAGAAAACTACATATAGGTTCTACATATAGAACCTTTTTAAGAGAGTATATGTGGGTAGGAAAAGACAGAAGGAAGAGTGCAGATGAATAAATAACAGGCGTGGTGATGTAGTGATGTTTGTGGTGATTTGGAGAGTTGAAAAACCAGCCTGATTATCTTCAGCATCTCCTGATTTGACTAGCTTGCTTGACTGAACAGGGTGAGAGTGCACGGGAATAAAGGCTTTGGCTTTACTAACGGAGGCAGGACGTGGCAGTCTTGCTGTAACTTAACAATCCGCTTATTGTTACACACACCAGTCTCAATCCTTTCTCATTTTAAGGTTGTCGTCTTAAATTGCCCCTTTAACGCCAATTGTTACACCAAATGCTGCACCCGGTACGTTGCTTGGTGAAGCAGGAAGGACTGGAAGTGTCAACCCAATGAGATCTGTTGTTGTTGTGAAAATGAAATTTGCTAATAATTTACCAAGAATACAGTGCAAAGTAGGAGACACTTCCAGATTCAAGTTTAATTCATATATCACTGTGCAAACAGAACGTGTGGTTTTCCTGCCTGCTCTCATGAGTTGCAGCTGTTCGTTAGAGCCAATTCTAGTCTTCCTGTGTACAGAATCTTTGTTTTTTTTAGTGATGTAAAAATATATCCAGTGCTTCCGGAAAGTATTCACAGCGCTTCACTTTTTCCACATTTTCTTATGTTACAGCTTTATTCCAAAATGGATTCAATTCATTATCTTCCTCAAAATTCTACAAACGATACCCCATAATGACAACGTGAAAGAAGTTTGTTTGAAATCTTTGCAAATGTATTAAAAATAAAAAAAAACCCCAAAACAATCCCATGTACATAAGTATTCACAGCCTTTGCCATGACACTCAAAACTGAGCTCAGGTGCATCCTGTTTCCACTGATCGTACTTGAGATGTTTCTACAACTTTGATTGGAGTCGAACTGTGGTCAATTCAGTTGATTGGACATGATTTGTAAAGGCACACACCGGTCTATATAAAAGGTCCCACAGCTAACAGTGCATGTCAGAGCACAAGCCAAGCCAAGCCAATCCAAGCCAAGCAGTTGTCTGTAGACCTCAGATTGTATCGAGGCACAGATCTGGGGAAGGGTACAGAAACATTTCTGCAGCACTGAAGGTCCCAATGAGCACAATGGCCTCCATCATCCGTAAATGGAAGAAGTTTGGAAGCACCAGGACTCTTCCTAGAGCCGGCCGCCCGGCCAAACAGAGCGATCGAGGGAGAAGGGCCTTGGTCAGGGAGGTGACCGAGAACCCGATGGTCACTCTGACAGAGCTCCAGCGTTTCCCTGTGGAGAGAGGAGAACCTTCCAGAAGAACAACCACCTCTGCAGCACTCCACCAGTCAGGCCACTCCTCAGTAGAAGGCACATGACAGCTCGCCTGGAGTTTGCCAAAAGTGCCAAGCTTGTAGCATCACACTCAGAAAGACTTGAGGCTGTAATTGATGAAGTTTATTTATTTATTTATTTTTTCTGTTTTATTTTTAATACATTTGCAAAGATTTCAAACTTCTTTCACGTTGTCACTATGGAGTATTGTTTGTAGAATTTTGAGGAAATTAATGAATTTAATCCATTTTGGAATAAGGCTGTAACATAACAAAAAGTGAAAAAGTGAAGCGCTGCGAATACTTTTCGGATGCACTGTAATTGCTCTATTTTTTACAGAACATTGCTGTGAATTAGGTTCATGTGCAGTAGTAGTGTACACAGTATTTCAAACTTCAAAAGAAATAATTGTCCCTCCTTTGTGTGTGTGTGTGTGTGTGTGTGTGTGTGCCTCCAGGCGTATGTTGCTAGTACTGTGTGTGGTTTTAGGTTTGCTGGGTTTGGTGATGATCTCACTGCCACTGATTGAAACAGAGACAAGCAAACATCTGGACTGGCACGTCAACACTGCACATAAGAAGGTGAGAGTAAGGGAGTGTTCAGGCTTTCACGTTCACTGTGTAATGAAAGTTAGCAGTATTCAGTTGTGGAAAAAAAAAAGTTGACAGTGTGGTGTAGATTATCTATAATGGCCTAAAACCACCATTTTGAACCAGATACTCAACAATACAATGGAGCAGGAGAAAACCAAATTACTGTCACAAACCACATGAGCTCTTTTTATTTGTTTTTTTGATGCTGAACAATGTAACCAACAATGCAACATGTGTATTTCCCCCTCGATTTCACACCTCCTGCACAAGCACATCAGTTTCCTCTTAGATGAAGGGCTGCTACACAGCCTGGCTGGTAGATAAATTCTTCCCCTCCAAAGAGTACTTCACACCGTCAAACGACTTATTTTGTTCCTTTTAAATTAATTGATATCCTCAAATGAATAGTGCAGCAGTAGGAACTGAATTATAGGTGGTTTTGGCTAGTATGGTTAGGGAGGAGCACCCAGTATCTGTATCTATACTCAAGCTCTAATGATTCCATGGGGATGGCAATGTCGGCTCGTTGGCTTTGGTCCAGACTGAAATGTGACTGTGACTTTGGCTAACAACTATGAGACGGATTGCCATGAAATTTTGTGCAGACATTCGTGTTCCCCAGAGGATGAATCCTACTGACCTTTCCTCCAGCAGCACCGTCAGGGTGACATTTTTGGCTTTTAGTGAAATGTCTTTGAATGCGATCCATCCAAATATTGGATGAATACCTGCAAAACGCATGATGTTCCATTCAGCCTCAGCAGGTTGTTGTTCAGTGCTAATTAGCAAATGTTAGAAATTGTTTATTTATTCAAGTGAATAATGGTTATTTATAATAATTATTTATAACACCAGTCGGGCTTCTTAGATACTTTTCGTTACTTATTCTTTGATATGATGTTACTAAATATAGACTTAAGTTTTTACCATATTATTTTTCTACAAGTTTTTGACAAACTTGTACAGCTGTTAGTATTAAGACATTAAAAACTTATCAATTTAAGAAGTTTACAAGAAGATACTTAGTCGGATGGAGAAAAGGGTTCTATTAATTGGCAATGAAACTCGGATACGAAGACGCTTTTCAAAGAATGTTCCTGTATTTTTCCACCATGTTGGGAGCGGCACCTGGTGCTAATTTCAACACAGTGGTTTCTGTGTGTTCATCAAGTGTTAGAAAAACAAACAAACAAATATTACTGTAGGTTGCCACAGAAATGGTTCTACCTGCCTTAACGCTGTGCAGAAAATCACTTTTTTTAAAATTTGGTTACAGATTGATGTTGCGAGGGAAAAAGAACTGCTCACCTGCACTGAGCACTGTTCTTTGCGACTTTAACGTGTAACATAAAACCTTCAATACCAGTATTTACACACTAAGCATCTGTTTGCCTGCTGATACAACTAAGCAGGGCACCATGGATCACATAACAAGTACTGTACTAATAACAGGGTTAATTAAGGCCAGCCCCACTTGTCTATGAACATAAATTACCCAAAGATATCATATAACAAGATAGTCTTCTTCAGTGAAGCAGCAGTGAGTTTGGCACTGTAATAATAATGCCACCGCCTTGGAGCTTGAATCTTATTTTCATAACCTCTAGTTTTACTTGCAGCAGGTGCATGAGTACGTGCACAGGGTCCTGGAGGATCGGTGTCGTCCCGGCAGCGTCAGGCAGAGCCTGTTAGCTCGACTCCCCGCTGCCAGTCACGTGACCCAGCCCTTCCTGTGGAAAGACGTGCCGCTCCCTGATGACCTCTTCCTGTATCCACCACCGTTTGGGTTCAGAGGTCTTCAGGGCAAAGTAGAGGACCTGCTGAAGCAGGTGAATGCAACTTCTTCCTCTCTGTCATTCGATTATTTCTGATGATAATTATATATAGTGTAGCCATGTTCATTTAATGGCACCTTGTATGCTCCTGGCCATGTGACAAAGGGAAACATGCCAAAAGCTTTGCGTGTCATATGAAGAGCCTATGACATATCACATGCAAATATAGTAGCGGTACACCATAGCAGTTGGTACATCTGTTTAATGAATTCCACAAGTGTACTTTGACTAGTAATAATTACAATGTGACCGATCAGAATGATGAAGCAAGATATTTTTTGGCAGTTATGATGATGATATTGCATAATGCAGTTTGACTAGTACGACTGATAATTCAAAATATCTGCAAATACTAATTTACTACTCCAAATTCCTATAATGCCATTATAGATATCATAAAAACATTTTAGAATACAGTGGCTATTATGATACAATAATAGCTTGACTGAATTCCCATTACAAATATATAATTCATTTATGACTAAGCAAAAGAAAGATGTATGACATCTCTGATTACATACAAAAAAAAAAAACAGGTGGATGGAAATGCACTTAATGAGAGATGCTAGATCCCAATGAATCCAGTCTGAAGTATTTAATAGGCTGTATTGGACCCTAATAGAATTGTATGGATTCCATCTGCTATTTTCAAATTCGTGGTTCATATGTTTCGCTGCTGCCCAAAAACTTGCTGTGTTTTGGAACAAGTTTAGGCAAGAGGGCTGTAAATGTTTGGGCACTGACAGACTGAGAAAAGAGTGGAGCATGTAAATGTAGTTTAAGCTAATTTAATTTAGATTTCTACATTGTGCAGCCCAGTTAAAAAGAAAAAAAAAAGATGAATCTACACGGCTTTCCTCTGCGGGATAAATAAAACAAAAGTGTAAAGTACAGTACTTTTCGGAGCATAAACCTAATGATTCTGTCTGTGATTTAAAGCTGCCAGACTCCACGTCCCAGCCAGGAAAGCCATCAGATAAATGTCGGCGCTGTGTGGTCATGGGAAATGGAGGCATTCTCAGAGGCCTGGAGCTGGGCCCACTGATCGACCGCTTTGACACCATTATCAGGTTAGAAACACACATGCGATGATATGACAATTTACACATAATGGTCATTAGCGATGTTGCCTGCAGTAGTGATGCGGGACCAGATCAGTGCAGATGACATGTTGAGTTAACAAAAACCTACCTGACTTTAAAAAAAAAAAGAAACACAAAGGCGTGTTGTGAATCCATGCTCGAGTTTCAGTTGGACTCTCACTTCCCACTGTGTAAAACCAACCAAGCCATGTGATTTACATTAAAAACCTCTGTTTCTCCCCCGGTCAGGTTAAACAGCGGCCCTCTGGGAGAGTTCAGTGTTGATGTTGGAAATCGAACCACCATCAGGATGAGTTACCCAGAGGGCACGCCGCCCCACTGGGTCGACACAGACCCACACACTCTGTTTGTATCTGTGGTGTATAAAGGTGTAGACATCAGCTGGACCTCCGCTATGATCAACAAGCTCACTGTGGTGAGTAGTGTGGTGTGTGTGTGTGTGTGTGTGTGTGTGTCTCTGTGTTGTGCTGATTTGATAAAATGTGTCTCAAATATAAGAGATCCAACTATGATGCAATTTATTGAAACATAAGTTCTCAATAACTGAAAAATACTACATTTGTTGTCTATAGGAAGAGCTTTAATCGGAGTCATTTTAATGCAGCATTTGAATCAAATATATCTTATGAATTAGTTTTTGCTGTATTTTTAGAGAGCATTCTATCTTGGCACACATACAGTCCTAAAGAAAGAACTGAATACTTGTGGTTTGAAAATGGTCACATTTTTTTTAAACACAGCACAAAATCATCAAGACATTTCAGCACTAATTTTGACCATCATAAAACTACACTAAGTTGGCTGAACCCTTGCATGTAGCAGCGTCTTACAACAGTTTGTACCACTAAAAGCTCAAGGATGTAATAGAGTGTTTTGTTAATCGGTTTTAGGTCAGAAATCAAGAGGTTTTGCTTGATCAGATATCAAGCAATTCATACATGTTAGAGCAAAACTATTCAATTCATCTGTACGGTGAACTGAATTACTGATGAAAAATCGTGCATCAAGAATTCAAATACTTTACCAATCTCCTAAAATAATGACGTCAAATGAATATACATTTCAAATCTAATCTGAATTTGGAAACATTTGAAAAATGATACAACACGTGGAATTGCGCGAAACTACTGACTGCACTGACAGACGAACTTTTAAAGAGCAAACATTTCAAATGTAAAAATTGAGCAAATAGCAGAAAAGGAAACTTGCATAAATCAATACATGTTGCCAACTTAACTGCCAAATATTCCACTTGTGGTAACTTGTGGTCTCTGCTCTTTGCAAACTTCCTCTTCACACATAAAGCAAGGCTGCAAGTTGATGTAATTACCTACGGACATTTACCGATGTGTTCACTCAGACGTAATACTTAGATGATCATGTGACATAACTTCTCTCTGAATGGCTCTCCGTGTGTGCTGAGTAGCTACATGAATATTCTGAGTTTGCACTCACTCCTCTTCCATGTTGACTTGCTCTTCCTGTTTGGTTTTAATCTCGATGCCAGAATAAAGTCTTTGTGTGACCAAGATTCAACAGCTGCCCTGTAGTCTTGAGACAGAATTATTTGTTGCACTGTTTTTTTAAGATCAGAGCTCGGACACATCTGCGCTTTGTGTTGCAGCCTCTGTGGGACTGGCTCTTCTTCTGGCAGAAGGTTCCAGATCAAATCCCTCTTGAGCCGCACAGGTTCAGACTTCTAAACCCGCATGTCATCAGAGAGACTGCGTTGGACCTACTGAAATATCCTCCACCCAGACCCCGCTTGTGGGGCAGCGACCAGGTAATACACACGGGATGAAATCTGTCTGTGTGTTCATATAACCGAGGCCAAGTGACTGCTGAATTAACACACTGCCAACTGTGTAAAATTCAGTCTGTTATTTTTTTATTGATGCTTATTTGGACACAGATGTAGCATGTTCATTTAAAACCCATCAAAATGTCATGTCCTACATTACCACCGGTCCTCTTCCAGCTGCTGCTCATGCTGCCAACCGCTGGTTTCACCTCCATATTTTTATGGATGAATAAATTGACCCTCACACTTTGCTTTCTTTACGGGAAAAATAGAATTTCTTCAACTGGGTCACCTAGTTTTATATTTATTTGCCAACTCATCATTCAGGAGTCATAATTTAAACGGAATTCTTGCAAGTTTTTATGTTTGCTTTTTAAACGATTTAAATGAAATTATGACAGAGACATCATGAACTCTGGCTATTGCTACAACATTTTAACAGTTTCTAGGAGGTTTCTGTTTACTAGTTGTCTTTCTGTCTCTGCAGACAAAACGTTACTTTCTCTACCTGCCACTGTGATACATGTGAGTTCCCCATCACATGTAGCCGTGCCTGCAGTTTGTTGTGTAGGAGAGGCTCCCCCCTGTGTTGGTTTTGGATATTGCAGTACTGACAGTAATCCAACCAGTTTTGTAGTCCCCATGATAACTATAAACTCATATCAGTAATGGTCCCTTCCCTGCTTCACAGTATGTGTATTCATATTGAAGGTTTAAAGGCAGAGCTCAGGGGAGCCATCATAAGATCATACCTGCGTCTCTGAAACAGAATATTTGTCTCTTAGGGGTTTAGCATAAACCGTGTTCAGTGGGAAAGCATATTTTTACTGAGCAACCCCAAATTTATTTATACATTGTCCTCTGTACATTTTTGTTGTATCACCTTTTTCTGCATTGTAGCAGTTTTCCCTTTTTAATCCAAACAGCCAGAAATCTGTCATTTGAAATGACTTAACGTTTCCTTTTTAAACTATAGAGCTGAAGTGGATTTTATTTCAAAAAGTCAGTAAGAATCACTCAGTATAGTGTATGCTTAATTCTTATCGTGAAGGATCTGGACTAACGATCTATTTATCTATAGAAAAATATAATTTAAAATGTACAATGTATTTAGGTAGTTTATAATTAGAAGTACAGAAGCAGTTTACTTAGAAAATACAGGAATGCCATAAAACACAAGAATCAACATACCGTTTCAGAAAATCCAACTATTACTGATGGGTTTTCTGTTGGAACAGGTGGGAGTCAAGAATGGGGGGGAAACAGCTATGTAAAGCTAATAAAAAAGGATGACGGTAATGCTTTTCTCCTTAATAATAGTTCAGGGTCTTTGTTTTTTTTTTTCTTCTTCTGCAGAATGTGCCTACCATCGGTGTCTCCGCACTGAATTTTGCCAGCGTGTTGTGTGACGAGGTCAGCCTGGCAGGCTTCGGCTACAACCTCTCCCAGCAGGGGGCGCCACTGCACTACTACGACCAGCTTCCCATGACCACCATGCTGCAGCAGACCATGCACAATGTGGACAGAGAGACCAAACTCCTACAAAGCCTAGTCAGAGAGGGAACCATCACTGACCTGACGGGGGGGATTCACTGCACCTTCTGCCCCAGCTGACCCTGAGAAATGTGACCAGAAAGCCCGTCCCCTTTTTGTTGTTACATTGTAGTAAATACACTGAAGCAACGGAAAGATCAAAGGACTAAAAAAAACGTGAGAGAAGAAAAGAAAAAAACAGGTGAGAGAAAATCTTGGCACAGAGACTAATGTATGGAATATTTGTCACAAAGTGCTTCTTGAAGAACAGAGGACATAAAAACAGAAAGGACAAAGTAACTCTGGTAATATTAGCACCTACCGGCCGTCGCATGTCTTCCAGTATTTAAAGTATTTATTTAAATTTTAAAGTTCTTCTGTTAGGGGAAAAAATGGCCTCGTAGCAGCAATTTCATTCATCTGACCAACAGACTTTTAAACCACTGAAGCGCTTTTAAAGGCTCTTTGCTGATACGCCCAACTAAAGGTTTTCAAATGGGAAAATATTGATTTCTAATTTTTCCTGATTTTAGTCAGGAATTAGTATTGGAGACATGTATTTCTCCAGATATTCAATGTATTACAGGGATTTGAAACCTCAACAAGTATGAACCCCAGACACTACCTTGTGTTGACAGTATTATATCATAAATACTATATAATACATAGATAGCTCACCCACTTCTGAATTTAGGACTTTCAATTGGTGATACAATATTGTCTTATTGGTATCATGATAGTTCCTACTTCTGCTACATGATTTGAAAAAGTAAGATGTCTGCAAGGACGTTTTTGAAGCAAGCTTTAAATAGTTTCTTCAGTTCCTTTTTTTTTTTTTTTTTAAAGGTGTTAAAAAATGGTAGTTCTATGTTGCCTACAGAATATTGTGACGTACTGCAATATTTATCAGCACATCTGATCATTCCACTGTAAATTAGCAACGTAAACATTTTACAATTACTTTTTTATTTCTAACTGTGGTTTTAGTTAGTGCGCATGATCTGCAGTCTTCCAAAATGCCTGGTCTGTGGGGAAAAAAAAAATAGTGCACAAATGAAATGTGTTATTTATGAATTGTGTTTTTTTTTTTTTAAATGTATTTATTCATACACCATTAGTCACATTTTCATTGTTTCTAATGTAGTTAATAATATTTCAACTGCGTGTTACCTTTTTTTTTAGCTAAAGTTATTCCACTTCAGTTGTCGCAACATATTGTTGTTCCTTACACTGTTTAAAAAAGAAAGAAAAAAAAAAAAAGTGGGCTTGTTTAGAATGGACTGTCTGTGACCAACAACAGGAGATGACTTCTCCTACCTGCACAACTCTTACTAGGTGTTTTTAAGAGATGAAATAAAAAGAAAGATTGAAGCTTTCTTTTCTACAGCGTCTTTAGATTATCAGTCTTACTTTATTGTACTATTGTTGGACCTTGTTGTTATTAAAATGTACATATGATGGAAATGAATACATTATTACACTTGAGTAATTGAGTGGTTTATTTGCATGTGAATGATTATTCATGAATCATTTCGAAGTTATGTGTCTGTTAATACTTATGCCATTTTTTTTAATAAATCCACAATGTTGATTGTACAACAAAAGTGAGTGATCGGAAATTGGGTGATGGTGTTTGACCAATTGGAAAAGGAACAAAGCCAAGCCTTTCACAATATCTCAGTACTATCCCTCTTTCGTGCCCTGCACTCTGCTAGCCTTGCCTTCAGAACGAGTATAAAAATATTCTAAAATCGTTACACCATCAAAAGACAATCTGGGAAGGCTACGGTTTTATTTTAGTTTACTTAAAAAATAGTGCACAAATGAAATGTGTTATTTATGAATTGTGTGTTTTTGTTTTTTTTTTATTTATTCATTTATTCATACACCATTAGTCGCATTTTCATTGTTTCTAATGTAGTTAATAACCTTTCAACTGCAGTTACCTTTTTAAAATGTTCATGTATGTATGTATGTATGTATGTACAGTATTGTTCAAAATAATAGCAGTACAATGTGACTAACCAGAATAATCAAGGTTTTTAGTATATTTTTTATTGCTACGTGGCAAACAAGTTACCAGTAGGTTCAGTAGATTCTCAGAAAACAAGCGAGACCCAGCATTCATGATATGCACGCTCTTAAGCCTGTGCAATTGGGGTATTAGTTGAAAGGGTGTGTTCAAAAAAAATAGCAGTGTCTACCTTTGACTGTACAAACTCAAAACTATTTTGTACAAAAAAAAAAATTTTTCTGGGATTTAGCAATCCTGTGAATCACTAAACTAATATTTAGTTGTATGACCACAGTTTTTAAAACTGCTTGACATCTGTGTGGCATGGAGTCAACCAACTTGTGGCACCTCTCAGCTGTTATTCCACTCCATGATTCTTTAACAACATTCCACAATTCATTCACATTTCTTGGTTTTGCTTCAGAAACAGCATTTTTGATATCACCCCACAAGTTCTCAATTGGATTAAGGTCTGGAGATTGGGCTGGCCACTCCATAACATTAATTTTGTTGGTTTGGAACCAAGACTTTGCCCGTTTACTAGTGTGTTTTGGGTCATTGTCTTGTTGAAACAACCATTTCAAGGGCATGTCCTCTTCAGCATAGGGCAACATGACCTCTTCAAGTATTTTAACATATGCAAACTGATCCATGATCCCTGGTATGCGATAAATAGGCCCAACACCATAGTAGGAGAAACATGCCCATATCATGATGCTTGCACCTCCATGCTTCACTGTCTTCACTGTGTACTGTGGCTTGAATTCAGAGTTTGGGGTCGTCTCACAAACTGCCTGTGGCCCTTGGACCCAAAAAGAACTATTTTGCTCTCATCAGTCCACAAAATGTTCCTCCATTTCTCTTTAGGCCAGTTGATGTGTTCTTTGGCAAATTGTAACCTCTTCTGCACATGCCTTTTTTTAACAGAGGACTTTATGGGGATTCTTGAAAATAGATTAGCTTCACACAGACGTCTTCTAACTGTCACAGTACTTACAGGTAACTCCAGACTGTCTTTGATCATCCTGGAGGTGATCATTGGCTGAGCCTTTGCCATTCTGGTTATTCTTCTATCCATTTTGATGGTTGTCTTCCGTTTTCTTCCACGTCTCTCTGGTTTTGCTCTCCATTTTAAGGCATTGGAGATCATTTTAGCTGAACAGCCTATCATTTTTGCACCTCTTTATAGGTTTTCCCCTCTCCAATCAACTTTTTAATCAAAGTCGCTGTTCTTCTGAACAATGTCTTGAGCGACCCATTTTCCTCAGCTTTCAAATGCATGTTCAACAAGTGTTGGCTTCATCCTTAAATAGGGGCCACCTGATTCACACCTGTTTCTTCACAAAATTGATGACCTCAGTGATTGAATGCCACACTGCTATTTTTTTTGAACACACCCCTTTCAACTAATTCAACTAATACCCCAATTGCACAGCCTTAAGGCGTGCATATCATGAATGCTGGGTCTCATTTGTTTTCTGAGAATCTACTGAACCTACTGGTAACTTGTTTGCCACGTAGCAATAAAAATATACTAAAAACCTTGATTATTCTGGTTAGTCACATTGTACTGCTATTATTTTGAACAATACTGTATGTATGTATGCCTTCTTTTTTTTTTTTTTTTTTTTTTTAGCTAAAGTTATTCCACTTCAGTTGTCGCAACATATTGTTCTTCCAGTGACTTTCATTTTGAGGGCGATAGTCGATTCTTGTGTTTTCATTAAAATATTTAATAGCCATCACAACTGACGTCAGGACACAAAAAAGTGGGCTTGTTTAGAATGGACTGTCTGTGACCAACAGCAGGAGATGACTTCTCCTACCTGCACAACTCTTACTAGGTGTTTTTAAGAGACGAAATAAAAAGAAAGATTGAAGCTTTCTTTTCTACAGCGTCTTTAGATTATCAGTCTTACTTTATTGTACTATTGTTGGACCTTGTTGTTATTAAAATGTACATATGATGGAAATGAATACATTATTACACTTGAGTAATTGAGTGGTTTATTTGCATGTGAATGATTATTCATGAATCATTTCGAAGTTATGTGTCTGTTAATACTTATGCCATTTTTTTAATAAATCCACAATGTTGATTGTACAACAAAAGTGAGTGATCGGAAATTGGGTGATGGTGTTTGACCAATTGGAAAAGGAACAAAGCCAAGCCTTTCACAATATCTCAGTACTATCCCTCTTTCGTGCCCTGCACTCTGCTAGCCTTGCCTTCAGAACGAGTATAAAAATATTCTAAAATCGTTACACCATCAAAAGACAATCTGGGAAGGCTACGGTTTTATTTTAGTTTACTTCAAAATCTTCCCAAATAAAAAAAATTATGCACGTACACTCTTACTATTTCGCTCTAGCATCGTTTATTCCAAAGTTATGTTATGAGAGCGGATTTTATTTTGTAACTTCTGTCCGGAAGTTGTTTTTTTCTTTTCTTTTTTTTTAACCCCACAATTGGGTGCGCGCGTGGTCAGAAGAAACGAGCAGCCGGGGAGATCTGCTGCTGACAGGTTGGAGGTACTTTAAACAAGTATTGTTGGTTTATTAATATTGAATCAAACTGTAGTTTGTTTAGTAGTTGTTATACCGCATGCTAAACAAAAACGTACAAATATAGCCCAAGAAATTAGGAAGTTAAAGTTCAATACCGCTAATTAAGAAATTAGCGGTATTGAAATATAAGGTTATGCCGAACACTATGAATACCCGTGACTTAACTGTTTTGTCCTGCTGCCTTTTTAAATTCGGCGTTAACATTAACGAATACATCATATGGCTAGTTCTTAAATACTGTGCGCCCTTCAGTAATGTGCCTCGTACCCACAGTCGTCTTTCATTACAATACACCGCCGAGTCTGCACTGTTAACCAGCTGTAGTCATTGACGTTAGAAAATAGTTGACATTTAATTGAGAGAGGGTTAAAGTGCTGCTCGGGCTGACTGGCTATACGTAAAAATGGTTCCCGTCATTGTCTCCATAGTTGTCTCCCCTTTTCAAAAAACTTGAGCTTTAACATTTTAAATGGAGTTTGCCATTAACTCTACTTTCTCCGCGGTTTGGTGTTGTAACCTGTCTGTTAATAAACTCCAGGTCCGGTTTCTGCTGTCAGAAGCTTGCGCTGGAGTAAACACTGGTAGAAGGGGGGAAGTTTTGCGTTCAAAGAGTTACAAGAGTGTTCAGTGTCCTGTCCCGTCGAGTAAGATGCAGCATTGAGGTCTAACGTCAGTGACATGTTGTAGATTAACGACTAGTTTTTCATAGACTTGCATTCTGCTGGCTGACGTGTGTGTGTGTGTGTGTGTTTAGGGTGGTCTGCATATTAATGCAGTAACTTAAATAATGAATTAGAATTGATATTCTGTAGAAACAGAGTCATGCATAGGAAACGTCAATCAGGTGTTAAAGATGACTGTAGCTCTAGTGGGACACTCACTGCAGGTTTTGAGGTGAAAGGTGACTTGTCTCTGATTGGCTGACATCCATGAACCCACCCTACTTTCATTGGTTCCTTGGTATGCCCCCCCCCACACACACACACACACTCCCCCTTCTCTCTCTGTGGTGGTGCTCGTTATGCACGTGGTGCACTCAAGCTCAATAAACTTAGGTGGAGTAGGGCAAGAATACAGTGGATCGCGTGCTTCACAACAACATATCAAACAACATTGATTATGCATTAGCTGAAGAATATTTAACTTGGATTTATTTTTGCAACAATCTTAATAAGATGTGATGTTTCTCTGGCTAACCGATGGGGTAGAACCTTTCTTGACCTTCAATTCACACCATAGTGTGACTTCTGAATCCACCCACGTGGGTGAGTTCAGAGTGCTTTATTGAATGTGGTACTTGTACTTTATATGCCTGTTCTCATGTAGTTTTACTGATGGAAGAAGTATTCAGAACCCTTACTTAAAAACACCTGTAAACGCACAGAAAATGTACTTAAAGATCCCCTCCAGACATGTATTAAAACACATATACAAATAGTCTGCTTGGAACAATAATGTGTCTGATATGTTTTTTCCACTAAAAAAAAATATATTTATAATTATAATTTATAAGTTCCACATTAAGATCCTTAAAAAAGGCATCTACTCCTTCCTAGCTTATTAAAAATTCCAGTATTTATGATTATGCAAATTGTGTTCAATATTTAAGTTTTCCTGCTGGACACAAGATGTCTCCTGCTTCACTGTAAAGTCCATTCTCAGTGTATGTGCACTGGCGGCTTCGGGTTTCTACATCACACTTGTATAAGTTGCAAATATTGGACCCGGTTTGGCTTCCCCACTATTTGTGATGTCACAAATCATGCTTGTAGGCCCCGCCCCTTAAAATCAGATTTTCAGTGAGCGCAGAGAAACTTTCAGCAGATAAATGTGAAAACAGCCTTCTAGTGTCAAACTCTGCACGTACACCATTCTGCACAGTGAAGCTCAAACATCCAACTGTAGGAACAAGAAGAGAGACGTATTTTTGAGTGGAGGGGGACTTTAAAGTATCGAGTTCTAGTATCCGATATGTTATCATATAATCTATTACATCATTAGATTGTTAATACTGATGCATCAATGTGTAAACAGCATTTTACTGTTGTAGCTGGTTGAGGTGGAGCTAGTTTTAACTACTGTCAATCTGGCAGTAAATGTACAGTGTAGGTTACAGTTGACGGCTCTTCTTTATGGCAGTATTGCGGGATCTCTGTGTAAAAAGGGCCGCTGAGTCAAGGGCAAGGGCGAGCTGAAAGCGATCGCAAGTGTGGTCACACTTTTCAAAACTCGCTCCATAAGCTGGCCAGGGCAACACGTCGAACCTGAGGAAACACCTGGTCAAACACAAAATCTATCTAAAAGCTGAAGAGGGTCTGAAAGCCAAGTCCGCCTGCAGCCAGCACCGAAGAAGTTCACTTACTGGACCCTCCACGGATGACTGAACTTAAGTGAGGCCTTTTTGTGAAATATTGGATCATTTTAGGTCTTTGGGCCTCAAACAGTCATTTAATAAAACCATCTGAGCAGTTTAGAGGGAAGGTCTCTCTCTTTGGTGGAACTGCTCACAAATCCTATCTGAACATGGGGGGGGGTCCCAAGCCAAAGACGTTGGGAGCCTTTGCTCTATGTTTTAACAATGCATTGTATTTTATAAATGTATCGTATGTTTTTAATGTAAAATCTTAATCGGAAAATTAGGAGTTACTACAGCTGTCAAATAACTGTAGTGGACTAAGTACAATATTTCTCTCTGAAAGTATAAAGTAGCATAAAATGGAAATACTCAAGTAAAGTACAAGTACCTCAAAATTGTACCTAAGTACACTTAGTTATTTTCCACCGTTATGTAGCTGTCTCTTTTGTATGATTTAAAAAACAGTTCAACGTTCTTCACTGGCATGACCATATTGAAATACAGTAATGCCAAAGCACTGAATGAATATGACATAAGCTTATTTTACCCACTTTACGTTTCCCCAGCCCATTTCGCCTTGAGTCCCAGATACCAAGCAGCATTCCTATGCTGGAATACTACCCTACCTTAGGTTTGCTGTGTCATTTAATTTCTGATAACTTAACACACATTTGTTTAAGAATATGTACCATGGAAGCATAATATTATCCGAAATATTAAAGGTATTAACACTTTGACACACACCTCCCTACATTGCAGGGCCTAAAGATTTCGTAAAAGGCAGCAGCCACTATAAAGCCCCTCTCATTTCAGTTTTTATTGTGCTTTAAACGACCTGGGGACCTTTGGTGTCCCTGAGGGTTTGGGGGGCCCTGGGATAGTTTCACCTTTTGCCTGGTTGATAATCCAACCTTGCATAAAGTGAGTGGAACAGGGAATTTAAGGGTTAGGGTCACTCTCACTCACTCAAGCTGGTCAAGTTAAGGCAAGCTATCAGTGAGATATGTATGTGATACCACAGTCTTAAACCTGAAACAAAAGTAAATGGCTGTGATAGTGATGTATAATAAAGGAAATTGGAGTATATGCTACACATTTACATCCATTTCTGATTTAGACACGTCAGATGTTTTCCCGACAGTCCTTGATAAAATGTTAACGCTATGTGATTTTCATGCTAATGTATTTAGAACAAAAACAATTAGTCAAATAACGGATTTGTCAATGGACAGAAAACGAATCTGCTACTTTTGATGCTAATTTGATAATTGTTTAAGTCCTTTTGTTAAGCAGAAACGCTAAACATTACCTAGCTCCAGCTTCATTGTGAGGATTTGCTGCTTTTTTGTCTTACGTGACAACAAACTTAGTATCTTTGGGGTTTTGGACTGTTAAAACAAGCAATTTCAAGACGCTTCCTTAGGACTTAGAAAATTGTAATGGGCATTTTTCAGTATTGTGGGACATTTTATGGATCAAACAATTAATTAATGGACTCTTGTAAACACAGACCCAATATGAAAGAAACAACGGCATATGCCACAACTCAATGAGTCAACAGGGCCGCTTCCTCTCCATCTGCAGTTTTTCCTTTGATCAGCTTTTATCGCGCTCTGTCTAATCATCTCAGCTGACCGCACAGGGGTCATAGGTCACTGGGGGAAAGGTGAGGGGACCGAGCATCTGCTTGAACCTGTTTGCTTTTGCCAGGCACTTATAGTTAGGGAAGTCACATTTCTCTTCGTGTCTACTAGAATCTACAGTAAGACAGATGCTACAGATGTGTAAGACAAACAGGGTGTGTTGATGCACAGTGTAGTTTTGTGGTTTTAAAGATGCTATATATTTGATTGTATTTTGTAACAGCAATTAGGAAATTCCGAAACTCCCAATGATTTGGGCCCCAGCCTTTCCTATCTCATTGATCTTGTCTATGGATAAGTTCATTGATTGCTTACATTCTTTGAGTCAATCAGACCGACCGTCTTACCGCAACCAGCCAATCGGAGCCCTCCCTGGAGCCAGTCTGACCTTTGATTGGCAGATAAGTCGAGCTTACACATCACCTTGTAACAGAATCTGTGCGAGCGTTAAAGCAGAGTTTGGCGGTTGCTGTAGCAGCGGTAACAACAGCATTCCCAGGGTTGCTGTAATTGGATGTTCAGCTGAAAAAGGGAAAGCCACTGTCTTACCTGGCTGCTTTCTGTTACAGGTGAGTGGAGAAGAAATTCACTAAGATTAGAAAAGTACACTGGCATATAGAAATACATCTGCATTGTGCTTATAGAAGGTGGAGACAACGTCGTCATCTTATCATCTGTCTGTGTGCAGTTATTGAAACCTATAGATACCAGGCCGAGCCTTGTGCAGGTTTTTCCAGCTTCGAGGTTGCCACTGTTACTTGTCAGTAACTTTTGAAGCATATTTATGGTAAACTTGCAGTTATCCTTCGATGCACCTCAGTGACTGTGGGTTTTATGGCAATTACATACAGTCGAACAAATACCCCTCTGACTGTGATGATTCTTCTGAATTCCCCAAAACGGAAAATGGCTTTAAGGACATTTGTCTCTGTCTTTATAGTCTATAGAGGCTAATTTGTGAAAGTCACGAAATGCTATGAAATGTCTTGAATCCTGTGCTGTGAAATACAGCAGCTATGTGTTGTAAGGTATGTTGTTATTTCCTTGTAACCGTTTTTTTTTTAAAGTGAACTGGAAACAATCCCACAGTCGAGGGATTAGAAACTAGAAAGGAGTAATTTAAGGGGAGTCCATATAATGATCAACTTAAAACAGCACTTTGTAACTTTTGAAAGAAGTAATAAAACAATCTTCCTTTTACAGGTGAGACGTTTAATTCATAAGCAAAAAAAACACACCTTTGCCCAGTGTAGTACACTCAGGGGTTTTGCTGCTACAGCCGTACTTGGTCTGGTATGACCAGTAGCTTATTTTGGCTAATGTTTGGTAATGTTAGCAAATTTTATAGCTTTGAAACTGACATTACTAAGTCAGTTCACTAAAAATATGACTCTTGTGCTGCTGTTAGACTACATGTTAGCATGTACCACAATCTCATAATTGTCACTTGTGGCTACAGTGGCTGCTGTTATGCAAACGTTACATTAGGCTCACTTTAATGCTAATAATCATTAAAAACATTCTTTAAAAATGCAACAGACAGATGTTACATTAGGTTATGTGTAACCATTAGACAAATAACACATAGGCGCCAAAATCCTCTCTTTATGAAGCTATATCATTGCTAACAATTTACATTTTTAATGTAAACGGGGAAGATTTAGAGACTCTTAAGTGGTCCGTCCATGCTCCTCACATCTCAGCATTCATCATCAGTGTATATTCATTCCAACAAAGTGGCGAATGATAGTAACAGACTAATGCTCCCTTGTGGCTGTCGGGCCCACTTGCTAATGGCTGCTTAAATTTTGCGTCGACACCGTCAAGTACAACTTGGTCTTGATGTGATTATTTTCGTCCCTCGGTTTGTGTCGTTAACTTGGAATCTGGGCCTAAGGTCATAGTCTTCATCCTCACGGCTCACATGGAGGTGGACCTGCCCCTGACTCTGTCAGACTCTGTTTCTAATCTGTTTATTCTTAAACACCTCTTCTAGTCTGCCACCTCATTTGTGTGTGTGTGTGTGTGTGTGTGTGTGTGTGTGTGTGTGTGGTGCATGCGTGTGTTTGTTACACTGGGAAAAAAAAACCCATCATTATTCCCCAGCCGTTAAACACAAACACCCATACCATGGGAACCTGACACACCTGCTGAACTTGTCCAGAGAGAATCTGGTAAATCTATGATATATGATCTAATTATACTGCAATATGAGCCGCTATTATTCTACAGTAGTAGCAGCAGTACAACGTGCCAGAGGTCTCTGTGCTTAACATACAGCCAAGCATTACTGTAAGCATTACTGCCTAGGCTCTCGACATTTACATCTTGGTGTCAGAAGTTACACACTAACTTACAAGGGGCACAGTTTTCATTTAAAAAAAATATCTATTTCTTGCTCTGTACATAATGAATTAATATGGCTGAGGCTGCCCATTTTGATGTCTGGTGGTTCCTTTAACTGTCCATCATTTAAAGGCCCTGGAAATCTATTTTCTAAATCAGCTTCTTACAATGAGAGATGGAGTCCTACATGAACACAAAATGTTTTGGTTAGTTCACATAGATTTCTGCATTTCTGTTTTTGTCCTTGCTTTTCTGACTGGTTTAAAAGAGGCAAGGCTCAGATGGAAAACAGTGATGTCGCGTACTTCAGTGCACAAGATTTAGCAACATTTGAATCAAACCAGACCCACACTGTCTTGATGAAGCAGATTAGCTGTGTTTGAGTTTTGGAGGATGTGTTTGTTTTTTTTTTCCAAACTTGAACTTTGTTGCTTATTTATTATACTGCATTATTAATATATATGAACATTTAAGGTTGTAGCTAAATACTTAAGATTTGAAACTACATTTTCAGGGGCTTTTAAATTCTAATTTGGGCACTCTTTCTTCTGTAGAAGGCAATTCCAATGTTAACTGTAACTATCCGTTGTATTGGGTTGGCAACAGAAATCTCAAGGACAGATATCTTAAAACCTCAGCAGATGAACCTGGAATTATTTGCATCGCCAGATACCAAAAAGGATAAGTGAGAAATAGAGAAGATGTGTATTTTTAGCCATGCTAGCAGCGTGGCTTTAGGGATGGCAATGTCTGCAATGTTTGTGGTTCAGAGTGGAATATCTTTATAACTATTGGATGGTTTGCTGGGAAATTTTCTACATACATTCATGTTCCCTAGAGGGTAAATTCTAATGACTTTGGTAGTACAAACAAACTGAGGGATGTGATTGCTTGGTGGTTAAAAGTAAAAAAAACCTCCAAAAATTACAGATTAAATGAAAGAAATGAATGAGCTCTCTTCTCTTTATCTAGGTTCCCTCCACACACACTCACCTCAGGGCCAGCAGGGAGTGCTCAGTGTTGTCAGGAGCACCCCACTGCGACGTTTATCTAACACACACACTCACGCAAGTTTACCACTCCACCCACCCACACGCACCAACACACACTCGCCTTTTACCTCACCGGCAGCATCATGCTGAGCCAGGAGATCTTGCAGAAGCTGAGGCTGCCACATCTGGATGATGTCAGCCAGTACATCAGGACTGTCTCCACCCCCATGTTAGTTAGCATGGGGGCAGTGGCTGCTGCGACAACCTACTACCTGGCAACACGACCCAAGGCCCTCCCACCAGTCTGCGACCTCTGCATGCAGTCCGTTGAGGTTCCGGTAAGTTTAAGGGTTTAAGTTAAGTATCAGAAAGATTGCTGCTTTACAATGCACTTCTGGTGTCCTCCAGTAAAGGACAATTTTCAAACTGGCTTAATTTGGCTGAATTTCAATTTTTCAAACAGTTTATGGCTTGATTTAGCAACAAATGCATACACAGGAACAACCCTGCCCTCAGCAGTTGGGCTCTTGGTGTGCCTCTGAAAAAAGGGTGGGGTGTACAGTCCAATCTAAGTACTTGCCATTCTGAACAGACACAAGCCCCAAGCAAACTACTACAAACAAACTTGTACAATACCAATTCGACTTGTTAAGGCTTATTCAAGTCCAAAAGCAGGACAAGCCCTCATTTTGTCACAGCCCATGCTCAGTTGGCTAGATAAAGAGGCACATTTAAAAGTATTGTAACCAATATTTTACTTATAAATAGGGTGAAATTAACTTAATAAATGAATCTGAATTCTGAGAAGCCAGCTTAAGTTGCCTGGGCCCAGCTCCCCCAGGTGCGAGACATCAGGTAAGATGGCCCCCTTGTATCTCAACCTGTAGGTAACCTGCAAAAGAAAAACGTAAGATCGCAAGAGGGGCATTGGCGGGGACAGAGACTGTCACAGTTGGCAGGACACTGAGTTACACTGTAATGACACTACTAATGTATTCAAGGTTAACAAGAATGCACAAAGTGTATGTGTGTGTCTCATCATAAAGAATGTTTCTCATTATTCCATTTAGTTGCAAATATGGGGAGCATAAAGTCAAACATACCATGGCTGTGAAGTTAAAGAGGTTCTACCTCCGAAAATTGAGTTGTTGAGGAACTGAAAATATCCATCTGGGTTTTGAGTTGAGTTCATGGTCTGTAGAGTCTTGAAACTTGAGTAAATCACTACATTAACATGATATATCATGCAATATTTTATACTGCATGATGTAATGTCATATATTTGTGAGTTATCAGTACACACTGGAAAATGCTGCATGATATGTATTCGCTAATCAGCCCTAAACCTGGAAAAGCACACATGGAATAAAGTAAAAAAAATCAAGCCCCACAATCAACCAAACTGTAACTGCATGTGAATTGAATAGCCAAGCAAGGGTCACATGACTGAAACTGATGTTGGGATTACTGTGGGATCGATTGTCGCTTTCATAGTCCACATTTGTTCCTTTTTATCAGGGCGGAGAGTTGGCACGCCGATCAGTTCTGCTGAATGGAGACGGTTACTTGACACATTTCTACGATGATGCCAGAACAATGTATGAGTTCTTCCTCAGAGGGGCCAGAGTCTCCAGTAAGTCACAAATATATTAATATTATATGATTTTGAGTGTATGTATTTTTAGTTACTCAAGCTACTGACCAAAAAGTATACATGTTTCAACTTCATGTGCTCTAGTTGACTGCCACTACAGTTTTACTTGTCAGCAAAAGAATATACAGGGTAGGAAGGTACAGTATGTACAGTATTTGTGATAAGAGGGTATATTCTTTTTTTGTTGTTTTTTTTTCAATTATTCTCTCTCCCCACTCTGTCGCTCTCCTTTCGTCCTTAAGATAATGGTCCCTGTCTGGGCTCCAGGAAGCCAAAGCAGCCCTATGAATGGATGTCCTACAGAGAGGTAAGAGGCGCTGTGAGCAGCTCACCTTATAAAACATCATGGCCTCCAGCTTGACAGCAGTGGAGCTAAAGGTTGCAGGTAGCACACACCGTTGTTGACACACAGCGGTGGCATTGGTAAAGCCGGCGGAAAGGTGGGGAAAATATGACCTGTGTGGTTCGTCCATGTATTTATGTTTTTAAATTTGTTTCTTAAGTGCTTCTGAAGAATTGTATTTCCTCTTGCACTGGAAATGATCATTAAAGGGGCACGGCATCAGTTTTACACAACAAGTTCAGTGTACTCGTCGTCTGTGAAAACAGTCGGATAATGTCTTCCGTGGCTCTGGAGGAGCTAGAGCTCGGAGACACATTTCTAACAGAAATCCTGATTGTGAAGTTTAAAAGTCATGGGCATTTATGAGGCAGAGGGAGAGTCTAGTGAAAAACTGTGAGGTGCATTATGGGAAGTGTAGAATCCAGTGTTTTTGGAGTTTGACGGATACTAGATTGAAAGTCAGAATATCTCGGTGTGTGCTGCACAGATTTTGACCATTGGGGAAAAAAACAACCTGTCTCTTGTGAGTCCCCAAACTTCATGCAAGAGAAACAGTAAATAGCTTAATTACCCCTTTAAGAGTGAAATTCATTAGATTATAGCTATTATATTTCTGTTACATAGGCTCCAGAGGATGCGTTCTATAATACAACAGGACGGCATGAAAAGTAATATCTTACTCTGTCAGTAACATGTAGCCTTAAAAACCAACTCCCCATTGTTTTGATGTAAACAAGAGGTTTTTAAAATAAACAAAATAAAGAGGCTACACTTGAGAAGTGTACTTTACGTCCACCTAGTTTATCATGCTAAACACTTTCAGGTTTTATTGACTCAAATTGGTTTCTAAGTGTCTGTCACTGATAGTAAAACATTAGTTTGAATTGAATTATGCTGAGGTTTTATTGGCTGATTTCACCAGTTAACTACCGTAAATGACATTTTGATGATAGTAACAGCATGTGATTGTTTGGTATTGCTACAATATTGAAAATCATAAAACACTTTATATCCCTTGTTCCCTTATCTTTGATTTTGTGATGATCAAACAAAGCTCAGTTTATGTAGTTATTTGTTGGTGCTGCAATAACACAACAGCATTGTGTGTGTGTGTGTGTGTGTGTTTGTTAGGTAATGGAGCGAACAGAGAATCTGGGTTCAGCATTTCTTCACAAAAGACACTCCAAGACCACCGACTCCCACATTGGCATCTTCTCTCAGAACAGACCTGAGGTACAGACACATACCCTTCACTCAGTGCCCGATTGCCCGATTACTCCTTTTCTGACTCTTAACTCAAACCTGAAACAAACACGCATATTTTTAAATTCATTATGACTTACTTCATATCATTATCTCCGAAGTCCGAATAAATGTCCAAAAATCTGCTTACAAATCAGACAAAAAAAAGACCCTCCTTATAACTCCAGAACCTGCCTGAGAATCATCACGTTTTTAAGTATCAAAGTAATCCACTGATGGTTGTCTGTACTGCCATGGGTACACTGTAAATGTTTTTGCTGCCAAATTGCCAAAATGTAAACAAATATAGGCTAAAAAAAACAGGGCTGAAGTTGTAACCCCACAAATCGCGTAAATCCTTGAACCCATGGTATCCTTATACTTCCTGAGTACATCTTTCAAAGCATGATGGGAACTGTAGGTCCAGAACTTAGAGCATGATTATTCTCCCAAAATAAGTAAGACAAAGAATAATACTAGGAATGACAAAATCCATTTATTTTAACTTTTTTCTCAGTTTGCACTATCAATAGGGTTTTTTTGGACATGACTAAGGCTCATAATGTCCCATCAAGTGTTCCTTATGGTTCTTATATCTGTGGAACACTATCCTCTATCATTCATAAACAGATATTTGCCCTGTGTTGAAAACCTAAACTTTTTTCCCCCCATAAAAACGTGTAGTACAACTCACATGTAAATTGATGGTATTTGTGGGTAGCCCAATTTATTCTGAAAATAACATTATATGGCATGCCTGACTAATACATGTAGCAGCTCTGCAAAAAGCCAGTAAATAAAGAGAAAACAGCTTTAAAGGGATTCTCAGTTATTTAATTTAAACTTTAGTCAAACATATCAGTAAAGTATCTATAAACTCCGATAGAGCTATAGCTTATCTGCTATTGTTACTGAGTAAATGTATTGTCTTACAATGTGTGTGTGTGTGTGTGTGTGTGTGTGTGTGTGTGTGTGTGTGTAGTGGACCATCAGTGAGCTGGCATGTTACACCTATTCTCTGGTGTCAGTCCCTCTGTACGACACACTGGGAACAGAAGCCATCGCCTACATTATAGACAAAGGTAAACCACAGCAGCAACATCATACAGACACTCAGAGCGTTTTCGTGCGTGAACAACTACAAATTGCCTGATTTGTCTGCATGTGCTTGTATGTTGTTTCTGCAGCTTCCCTCTCGACTATAGTGTGCGACGTGGTAGATAAAGTCAACCTGGTGCTGGACTGTGTTAAGGACAGGGAACACTCTCTGAAAACCATCGTTCTAATGGAGTCCCCCAGTGCCGAGCTGGTCGGCAGGGGCCAACAGGCTGGAATCCACATCCTCAGCCTGCAGGAGATGGAGGTCAGCAGGCAGCTTTTGTCCCCAGCTCTGTCGTTTTTCGTTTGGAAATATTCCTTATTGTTGTTTGCTCAACAATTTTTGCTTTCTTCCTCTGTCTTTGGTTATTTTGTTCTAACCTTCCATTTTTTACATGTAACTCTTTTGTTTTGGTTTTGTTTTTCCTTAACTTGGAGTCTTTGCATTGTTTTTGTTTTATCTTGCTGGTTTTTTTTCCTCATTTGCCACCTTGTTTTGTGCTTGTTTTACTTCCTTTTGTTTTATTGCTTTGTTGACATTTTAATTTATTTCATTTCTTGTGCTGTTGCTTTTTTTATTGCTAGTTTTGTTGTTGTGTTGTGTCGTCATTCCAGTTGTCTTGTTTTGCTCTGTTTTTTTTTTTTTTTTTGCCTTGTGGTCATTCAATAATGCCTTTATTAATGTGCTTTTCTTTTGCGCAGGCTATCGGGAAGGCCAACCATCACAGACCAGTGGTGAGTAAACTGTTAGATGACCTCTTACCAGTCAGTAGTGAAAATTGTAATAGTGTTGTGTGTTATGTGGCACTGTTTGACCGTTGACACCCCCATCCCTCCAGCCTCCACGACCTGAGGACATGGCTGTCATCTGCTTCACCAGTGGAACAACAGGTGACACACACACACAGTAAATTGCACCCAATATATTATCCATTTCCATGAGTATCTGAAGTATATACTACATATAAAACTCTAAAGATGTGTGTGTTTGTACTTTCAGGAAACCCAAAGGGAGTTATGTTGACACATGGGAATATTGTGTCCAACTGCTCAGCCTTCATCAAAATGACAGAGGTGAGGCACTGATATCTTAACAGTTTACAGAAGGAGAGCAGAGAGGGATTTTAATATAAAACGTTAACATTTAACAAGAGATAACTAAACACTAAGGGGGCATATTACTTAATTTACTGAGGAATAAAGCAAAGGAGAAACCAGAAATTAAAACGTGAATGCAAAGGAGCTTAAATTGTCAAAATGATGGTCAGTTTCTGAGGTTAGAGCAGCTTGACTTCACTTTATTGGTTTTTAAAAAGTAAAAAAAAAGAACAAACTAATAAGTAATGGATGATGTAGCAGAGAGAAAGGAAGGGGGAAGGGGGGAGGTCTTATCATTAGTCTGGTGTCTTGTGTCCAGCCCTTTGTATTGGCACTTCAAACCCTCCGCTGATTCAGGATCCAGAAGCACCCCCATTATTTTAAGAGGAAGAAATGTGTGTTTGTTGGGAGAGTGGGGGACCGTGACTACCTCTGTCCTCTTCTCTCCAGTCTTACGCTCAGACCACCTCAGAAGATGTCATGCTGTCTTTTCTGCCTCTCGCTCACATGTTTGAGAGGGTGGTGGAGGTACATACATTAACACTGACTGCGTTCCCTTCCTGTCTGTGTGTGTGTGTGTGTGTGTCTGTTTGTCCGGGTCGTGTCCATTGGTGTGTGTCCACGTGTCCCCGTCTGTGTGCGCACCTGTTTTAGGTTTGCTGTCCACTGTATCCAAGTGATGTCCATATTTCCTTCCTGCCCTTGGCTCATATGTTTGAGCGAGTAGTGCAGGTACTGTATGTTCCCTTAGTTCCCTTAGTCACCCTTTTGTTAAATGCAGATCAATATTCCTACAAACCCTGTGTCGACCCCTCTTTCATTACACACTGAGCAGTTATGGTGACCTCTCTGATGTTGCTGACAGGGGGTGATGATAGTGCAGGGAGCCAGGATCGGCTATTTCCAGGGAGATATTCTTTTGCTGACCGATGACCTGGACACGCTGAAACCTACTGTGTTCCCTGTGGTACCCCGTCTCCTGAACAGAATGTACGATAAGGTAGGTGGGCACGATGATGGGAGCCTCGTAAACAGCAGTGTTAGCTCAGAGACTCTCTGACCCTGCTCATTTTAACATTTGTCCCTTGAGAGCCGGTGAATGTTGAAGATGTCTGTGTCACCACACCTCCATTTTGCGTGCAATGCAGCATAAACATTAAGGATGATGACGAGGCTGTTCGTAATGATTACGGAGAGCCTTTCGTGTGTATGCGCCTCTGTAGATCTTCGGGCAGGCCAACACCTCTCTGAAGCGCTGGCTGCTGGGATTTGCCTACAGGAGGAAGGAGGCAGAGATTATGAAAGGCATCGTGAGGAGAGACAGTATCTGGGATCGACTCATCTTCCGGAAGGTCCAGGTACGCAGAGCCAGCACACATGAACTCCTGTCATGTCATTGCATAGTTGAATGCTACATGTCCAGGGATGGTTTTTACTAGGCCTGGGTGATATATCGAATTCATTCTATTAGCTCGTATTTTTGTTTTTGCATGATGTGTAAAATGTCAGACTGCGAACAAGATTTTATTAGACCCATCTCATACAGTGTGGCATGTAATAAACTTACAAGATCGTTGTTCGTGAATTGACCCCAAGCTTGAAAAAAAAAACAAACTACTAGATTTTATCTGTTGGCCATATCGCACAGCCCTAGTTTTTACTGTGCATCCCTGCCTTCTGTTGAAATTGATTTCGGCCTGTAAATAATTACACAAACAATTTGGGAGAATAGAAAACAACAACAGAACAATGCAACCACTGAAATACAGTTTTTTCCTACAGACCAAAAGGTGTGGGCTGAAGCCACAGCTTATTGCACCTACCGTTTTTACAAAACACCGCCTATTTGACGTCAAAAGTAACGTCAGACACTATCCCTACTATACTAATGCCAGCATGCCATTCTGATCAGACACTTTTATATCTGTACATTCAATTATTTTTAAACTTTTTTTTTATGTACAGAGTGTGCCACACATTTTCAGTTCCTCACTACAGCTGCTCAATAAATTCACCCCTCAAACAGAAATCCAGTGGTTTCCTTCCATTAGTCCTGACCCTTTGTAACATGCAGACTCGTCTCAAATCAAATTGACTTCCTCTCATGTTAAACAGCTCTTGGCTCCTTTCATTTTGTTTTTGACCTTATACATAAATTTGTGCAGTTTTAAAATGTAAAGTGTCTGAATTTTAGAGCCTTTAATTGAATAGACAGTGGGTCAGTTGGTTCTTGGAAAGTAGTTTGTGTTTGTTTTAGTTTTTTTACAATTTACTCTAAATTCAGACACTTGGTTTAAATGGTGGCTGAAGGCACATGTGGGGTTTAAAACTTTCTGTAAAGTTTGCAGACAGGCTTAACTCATGAAGGGTTTAAGAGCTCACAATAAAATATATACAGAAACATTGTTATCATCCTCCAACAGCCTTTACTGAAAGGGATTCAAGAGACAAAAATATCTGGTTGACTGATTTAAAAAAAAAATTAACATAGTTTACATAATTTTTTGGGGATGCAACTGATAGAGCTGTGGAGTACTAATGGAGTGTGCTGCCCTCTACAGGCCAGCCTCGGTGGTCGCGTGCGTCTCATGTTAACAGGAGCTGCTCCCATCTCTCCTGCTGTCCTCACCTTCCTCAGAGCTGCAATAGGCTGTCAGGTAACACAAACACGCTCAAGTTGAGATTAGCCCTCGTTTCACAGTTTACCCTGTCTTTTTCTTCCGCCTTAACTGGAATCTGCAATGTACTACAGTAGGTAATATGTAGAAATGCTGCCATCTGATCTGTAACTATGACATTTCCTCATCCACACTTCTCTGTTCCCAGTCGGTTCTACATTGCGTAATCCTGTGTTTGTAGTAGCAGTAGTAGTAATGATGATGATCATAGTTTTTCTCTGTCTCAGTTCTATGAGGGCTATGGACAAACAGAGTGTACCGCTGGATGCACCTTGACCATGCCTGGGGACTCTAATGCAGGTAATAAATAACAAAGCTGCTGGACTTAACTATTAGTAATTAACTAAGAGGGTGTTTTTACGGCATGCAGCCTTGTAAAAGTGATGAACTGACTGATTACTCAGCTTTGCAAGAACCGAACTTGACGTCACGCATCCGCAGGTCACGTGGGAGCTCCTCTGCCCTGTAACTCAGTTAAACTGGTGGACGTGCCTGAGATGAACTACCTGGCTGTAAACGGGGAGGGCGAGGTGAAGCACAAAGACAAACAGACATCATCACACAAACGCTGTCTTTTGATAGATTTTTGATAATGTATGTCAGTCATAACTGTGTATGTGTTTCCAGGTGTGTGTGAAGGGTCCTAACGTGTTCCAGGGCTACCTGAAGGACCCCGAGAAGACTGTGGAGACTATTGATGCAGATGGATGGCTTCACACTGGAGACATTGGAAAATGGCTTCCGGTAGGTTACGTTTGAATTCAACCTCACACATATTTATCAACCTCACTTTGTTCAACTCAACTTCACACATATTTATTTCAACCGAAGTTCAAAAATGAATTCTGTGTCCACAGAATGGCACGCTGAAGATCGTGGACAGGAAGAAGCACATCTTTAAGCTGGCACAGGGGGAGTACATTGCTCCTGAAAAGATAGAGAACGTCTACTCGAGGAGTGATGCAGTGGCACAGATCTTTGTGCACGGAGACAGTCTGCAGGTAGGTGGAGGAAAGTCTGAATGTGTGTGTGTGTGTGTGTGTGTGGAAGTGATCCCTGATTGAGCAAAATGCCAGGCTCACAAAGTTTCCCCAGGCTCCTTCTGACCTCTCTTCCCTTTGGTGAAACTTAGTGTCTCTCAGTGGGGTTGGTGTATTATGAAACAAAGTCCTAACACTTTATAATACAGCTGTTCAATCATTCTAAAAATCCCTGCTGTATTTAACTTGTATGTATTGTGTTTATCTCCAGGCATGTTTGGTAGCAGTGGTGGTTCCTGACCCTGACTTCCTGTCTGGCTGGACCAAGAGGACCTTGGGACTGGAGGGCAGCTACCAGGAACTATGTGGCAGAGCGGTAATACTTTTCAGAGTTTAACTGCAGGCTGCATACATACTGTTTCCTGTGCCCACACTGTAAATCCATTTCCCCTTTAGGATAATAAAGTTAACCACTCAGTCTCTTCATATACAGCAGGGATTCCCAACCAGGGACACATGTACACCAGGAGCTACTTCTGCAGTTGCTAGTTGGCACGTGGAAAGATTGTGGAGTCGCTCAACTAATTCAATCAAAAAAAGAAGTTATGATAATAAATAAATAAACAAATAGGACTACAAAGTGGTGTGAGGCTATTCTTAATATATTTATTGTCACAATAACTAATTAACTACCAGCACCGGACTAGCCTCCCACCAAAATTACAGTAAGTCAGCTGTAACACCTAAACACCAACTGTTGTGTGCGTGTGTGTGTGTGTGTGAAAAGTAGTTAGCAATCAAGTAGAGAAGTCAGAGATGGATAGCTAAAAGTAATTATGTCTTGTATGAAGGAAATTATTGTAAAATAGCCACTTTTATATAATTAATAGAGTTAACTAACATCTATTTTAAAATGAAAGAACACATTTGGAACAGGTGGTGTTGATGAAGGGGTACCTGAGTTCATCTGATGGAGCTGTGGGGGTATATCGGCCAAAAAAGGCTGTGAACTGCTGCTATACATGGGGAATGCACACAGTAAAATGCAATCTTATAAAATAACTCTGCAACAAATATTACTTTATGGAACTTTATTAAACTTAATAGATTTTTAATTAAGACTGTCTCAGAAACATGACCATTCAACGGCAATGTTTTAGGCGGTAGTTTGTGGTGTATTTTATTGCACTGTATTGTAAGGTATTTCTGTTTTTTGTCCTCTGTACATGTCAGAACTGACTGCAAATGTTGCCTTGAGCGAGAAACTAAGAGCTTAGACTGAATGAGTAAGTGAGTTGGGCCAAACAACGCTGATTTGTCCAAAACCATAGCCCATGTAGCAAGTGTTAACTGAAAGTCATTTTTTTTCTGTGTGTACAGGAAGTCAAGGCAGCCATCATGGAGGATATTATGCGACTTGGCAAGGAAGGAGGCCTTAAGTCCTTTGAGCAGGTGCAACACTCGCTCATAATTCAGCTGAGATTTGAAATATCTTTTCCTGTATACCACTAGTGTAGACTTTGTAGTGTTCTCATAAACTTTGTTCAGGCATGAGATGCTGTTTTCCTGGAAGTGAAACATTATTATTCTCTCTAACACAACCTGCCAACACGTGTGTGTGTGTGTTTTTTTTTTTTTAAATTTTTTTAGGTGAAGGCCATCTACATCCACACCGAGATGTTCTCGATCGAGAACGGCCTGCTCACTCCAACGCTGAAGGCCAAGAGGAACGAAATGCGTCAACACTTCAGATCTCAGATAGACGAGCTGTACGCCGGGATCGAAATGTAGAAGGAGGAGGAGGAGAGCAAAATGGAAGAAGAGACACAAGAGCTCTACCAAAGGTTTTTCAGATGAAGAGGAAAGGAGGAGGCGGAGAGTGCAGTACAAGCTAAAGCACACATGGGGAAGCAAATGAAGGGGTTCTCTCAGACCAAAAGGATCATCGGCCGGTTTAGTCCTCGTGGCCATAACACTAGAAACAACAGGAACAGGTCTTAATGGAACTTGATTCAGAGCATTTAGAACAAAATAAATGACCAATAGGATCTATGGCACCGACTACAAAACCTCCGAGGGTCCAGAGTAGATTGTATGCTTAAAATCAATGTTTCTGTTGATGACGTAGTTTGGCCTATGCCACGTTCAGTACAAATTGTGTGATCATATTTTGATTCAGGTCTTTTTGTGATATTATCTCAATTAGGGGCATTTTAAAGGGAAATATCAAAGTGCAGCTCTGTAGCATCAGATATCTCAGGACTCCAGTGTCAGGAAACACACACGGTACCTCTGACGCAAACACACGCACACGCACGCACACACCTTCTTAACTTTAAGGATAAGGAGGGAAGACTCAGACCACCGAAACGGGTTCACCGATGGTTAGGAGCCATATTGATAACGTTTCAGTCTCTTTGATGAGATTTTTTTATCCGATCTTTCTTGAGTTTGTTCAGTAGAAAGTTGAAATCCACAATGGATAACAGGATTGTTTCTGTTGGGTCCTTAAAATCGTTTCATGAATAAGCTTAGGTCCAGTTAGGACCCTGGGAAACCAGCACAGTGAGCCATACTAAAGATAGTCTAAACAAAGCTAGCTGTACACAGGGAATTCAGGTACTAAAGAACAATCAGGACATTTGTCAATGTTTTAATGTATTTATGATGGTAACAGGAAGGGAAGAGATTTGTTGAATCAGTTTTCTTAAATTATTATAATATAGTAGGGTGAAACTATACAGCTTGAATGAAATCCTCTTGAATATTTATGGTTTTAATTTCATGGAAGTACTTTTAACTGTGGTCTTGCTATGATTGTTTTTACTGTCATTTCAGATTTGTTTTGTAAAAATTGTAATTAAAAATCATCAGAAGAGCTGTGTGATCTCATGTCTTTTGCCTCATCAGTGTTGTGTGTATGGGAAAACCATTTAGATATGTAGTTCAGTTTTAGTTAGTCTCTCTACTCCGAGGGATGTGCATATTTAGCATTCACAAAGACAAACTTTAACCTCATTATTTTATTTAGTACAGATTTTATTGTTTATATGTATTGGACTAAGAAACAAAACAAAAAACCCATTCCTTTCTCTTGCTTAGGTGCAAAAATTATAGTTGTTTGTGTTTTAGGTATTTTTTAACTTTATAAACTAAAGTATCTAAACCATAGATAATCTAAGCTACTTCTTTTACTTTGTTAACACTTCTGTTTCAAAGGAACAATCAGAACGGATACTGAACCCCTTCGCTCTCCGTAGGACCGAAATTTAAGCGAAGCCGCTCGGGTTAGATAGTTTTTACACATTTTCTATGCAAATGTTTATTTTAAGTAAATTTATGTCCATACTATATCGACGTTAAATTAAATAAAAAATATTGTCATTTTATCCACAAACTCTCATTTTGAGCTGTAACTTTTAAGTTTTAAGAAATCGTACCACCCGCCACCCCACCCTGTGTATCTGGAATGGTACGGTCCGGAACTTGAAGCATTTTGCGGGAAGCTGTTTCAGTTCGAGCTACGGAGTGTTTACAAAACAAACCTAACGAAGCTACAGTTGTTCCAAATGAGGTGAGAAATATAATTTATGAGTTATAATCTAGCCGAAATCTGAACACATATCTATGATACACACCGCTCTCTCGTATGTTGGTAAAGTCACAATATGTAATTTAAAATCTGATGCTATAACAGCACTGCTTGTCTACTGGGAAATGTAATTGTAACGTTACACATTATAAATTAACGTTAATATATAACATTATATATATTAATGTTAGAAATAACATTATACCACTGGAGATACTTTACAAATCGGCCAACTCTTGCTGCGAGTTTCGGCATCTAAGATAGCCAAGTTGCAACTTTTTGAATTGATTCGTACTCTTAGCAACCGCCATTTAACTTAAGAAAAGTGGTCAAACTAGCTGAAAACAATAAGGGCTTTGTTTGTTTTAAGTGTTGTCTGGTGGGGATATAAGCATAACAGGAGCTTTTAACAACTCAAAAAAAGTCCTTGGTCACATTTGTAAGGCAATTAGCTTTGCAGGAAATACAAAATAAATGTGCTACATTACTGAATGGAGTTTGGTTTGAGGTTAGCCACATAACAGCTCAACAGAACGATCCAACGGCTCCCTACGAGGTTTGTGCTCGGCATCAAACAGCAGCCTGCAGCGGATGGAAACTCAGCGTCACTTCAGCAGGGATGATGCTCAGCGACCCAGGAATCAGAGTCATGTGGTTGGAGATGTCACCTGGTGGTGGCGGTGGCACAAATATTGAGAATGATGATGATGATGATGAAGTGCCCTTGTCTTATTTGTTTCCACAGTGCCAGAAAGGGCAGAGGAGCCAAAGTGCTCGCAGTGCCACAAGATGAGAGTCAAGTGAGTTGGTCAATGGTCACTGCAGCATTTGCACTACTGATTTGATTCCAATTGAAGTGCTCTGTGATTGGATGAAAATTGGTATAAATCATTGCTTTTTAAAAGGGATGAAAATGGGTCATCCCCTTGTCAGATGTCTGATTCCTTTCAGTAAAAAAGCACGAGGAGGGAATTTCCATGCAACATTTTGATGTCTGTGTCTGTAATTGTGTCATTACACGTCGTTGTAAAGCTAGCTTGATTGACTGTGTTGTACTGAATTGTGGAACTGGAATTGTATTGTTCTCCGTTGTGTTCAAATTCAGAAGGGTTCGTCTTTTGATCAAATGGATTCTCCCAACCTGTCTGCTATAGAGAGAGCTAGCTTCCTGGAGGGACTGCAGCCAAATTATGGTGAGTCTTTACACTGTGCGGCTAGATCTTTATCCATGTCAGTGTCGTTATGTCTCCATGAGTCCTTTTAAAAGTAATCAAATGGATTTTTTGAATGTGCCAGTTGAAGTCAAACACAGCACTCCAATATGGTTGCTAAACTATATGTTGTAAATGGAGGACAGAGCTACCAAGCACCATGATACTATTACAAGTGGATCGACAATGCATTCTGTTGTATTTTTTTTTTTCTACGACTAATCTTGTGTTGCCGTTTTGACAAAGTAAGTTAAATCTGCATCGTTTTACTGCAGCTCTTGTCCAAGCAGATTTCACAGTGACATTGGTTTTTTTCATGTTTGCCTCTGTATCCTCGCACATTCCCCCCCCCCCTCAGTTTATTTAGGTCACCTTGTTTCCACAGTTCCGCGTAATGTCAAACCACCAATCTTGCGCTGACCAGAGAACGCTTGTGTTGCCTAGGTAACCCTCTGCACAGTACCGCCATGGAGGAAGATATAAATGGCTTAGAGAAGGGAGAGATGGACAAAGGAAAAGCTGGGAGGAAGGACATTCCTCAGACGCTGAAGACTACTGTTAAACAGCGTGGCGCTGCCGTGAAGAGGAAGGAGACAGACAGGGATGGAGAGAATGAGAAGGAAGAGGAGGAGGAGGAGAAGAAGAGGAGTAGGAGAAGTACTGGAGGGAAGGTGAAAGCCAGGTAAGGGTAAAGGAATTAGTTTGCTACTGTTACTTTCCACACTGATACCACTGTATTGCGATGTGAATGCAGCTTTTTGCCGTCGTGTCTGCATTGAACAGGCCCGACGAGGAAGGGGAAACACGGAAAAAGAAGGGAGCACCTCAGAGGGAAAGGGGGGAGTTAGATGTGGAGAGGACGGAGTCAGACCCAACGGCCAGCAGTCTCAAACGTTTGGTTGGGAAGAAGCCCGCCAAGAGGAGGAATGCTGGACGGACATCTGCAGCGAGGTGAGGTCACATAGAGAAGTTACCGTATACCATTCACGGAGAAGTGGGACAGGGATTAGGGGGAAAGGGTCCGAAATAGTTGTGTGGCGCATAATAGTCTGGCTGTTGTGGTCATGCCCTTTTTCTCTTCTGTTTGTTAATATCCAGACGTAACACTGCTCTACGTCTGTCCTCTTTGTTCTGTGCATTGATCTGTTTGTCTTCCCGTCAAATTATGTATCGGCCTCTGCGTCCCAACAAGGCCGGGGAAAAATCAGCAGATGAAGAGAGAGAGTGAATCGGGAAGTGGAAAGTCCAGTGACCCTCAGTCACAGGTGAGGACATGAATGATAATGTGTCCATAGTATACCAAAGTTGTGGCAATAAGGTCATAATGAAAGCAGCGTTGGGGGGGAGACTAGGAAAGGAACTTCTTGTGGAACCAGTTAAGTGGAGACTGTACATATGCTGAGACAATGTTATGCTACATTTTTTTTTCTTCCAGGAAGAAAAAGACACTGACGCCGCCCAGCAGAGCCGTAGGAAAATCCTGTCCTCTGATGAGGAGGTGGTGGACGAGGACACGAGTTGGGTATGGACTAACTTCAGCAGGAGCCTAGCATCCACAGGACTGTGGCCTGCATTGTGACTTTTCACTTAGTTTGTATTCATCTTTGTCTTTATGTCTATTTTTTTTTTTCAGAACCCAAGTCCAAAGAAGGCGAAGATGTATACTTTGGGTGGAACCAGAAAGTCTTCGTCTGATAAGTCTAAATCTAGAAAGTCTTCATCGGGTAAGGGAAAAGAGCACAAGAGGCTACCATCAGTCAAGACTTCTGGCTAAGCTGCAAAGTCACTGTATACTTCAAAATCGAATCTCAAACGTTATGTTTCAACCCCGTTTAAAGGAATAGTTTGGCATTTGGGGAAATATGCCTATTCGCTTTCTTGAGGTAGATGAGAACACTGATACCACTTTCATATCGGTACATTCAATATGAAACTGGAGCCAGGAGACGCTTAGCTTAGCTTAGCATAAAGACTGGAAACAAGGGGAAACAGCTAGCCTGCCTCTGTCCAAAGGTAACAAAATCTGCCTACAAGAACCTCTAAAGCTCACTTATTAATTTTATTATATCTCATTTGTTTAATCCGTACAAAACCGAAGTGTAAAAACATCACCTTGTGGTTTTGGCGGGGGGGCACAGTGACTTCCTTGAGGTTTGTTGTCACCGTGAGGTTCCCAGCCAAAAAAAAAAAACCCCGACAAGTTGCAAAATACTATACATGAAATAAAACTAAGGCTTCATATCATCTTGAGTGCAGCTGAAGCATTATAAGTGTAAACTGGGTTTTGGAAATCTAGGAATTAATATTGTAAAAAAAAAAAGAAGTTTTTTTTACTATTTTTCATGAAACCCCAACCGCGAAAAAAACCAAATTCTTCCACGTCAAGGCAGCGCGTCTGCAGGACCAGACGAGGCCAACGGCGGTGAACAGAGGAGGAAGAGACGAGGTCGACGGGGAGGAACGGAGTTGGATGTGGTGCTGGACGCCTTCCTTGACTTCTGTGACCAGTACAGGTACTTTCGTGTCATGTCACCACACAATAACCACTTACATTCACAACTTGAATCAGTTTTCCTGCAAATGCTGCAGTTCGAGATGGTATGTGTGTTTTGTTTTTCAGAGAGTCTGTGGAGTCCGAAGCAGTCAAACAGTCAATTGATTCGTTCTCCTCCAATGTGAAAGAGCAACTCTTGGAAAAGGTCAGACTTTCCAAATTCTGTTTACTTTGTGATACGGAGGAGTTGAAGCAAAAGAGCGACTGGACTCTGTTCAGTTTTCCAGATGTTTCCGGTTGACAGTTAGAGGTTTAAACTTATTTTTGTTAACGAGAAAAAAAAATGGTACATTATATTGCCAGCAACTGATACAGTACGTTATCACTCATCTTTATTAGGGTTAAAGCAACAGGCCTCTGATTACAGAATTACAACCACAATTCTAAACTGTTTAAGCATTTTGTTGTATAAGAAATTCTGAAACCGTTGTAACACATTTATAACCACCTTTTCATGCCGAAAATGTGACAAAGAAATTATAGTTGTTAAGTTTTTTTTCCCAAAAATAAGCCCCTTAGACACCAGCGTGGTATTGGCCAAGTCAACAATAAATGTGATCATACATACTATAACATGTCCATCAAAACAGAGGTAGATGATATTGATTAATATCAGAATTTTAATCAAACATGCATATTCTCTGTGTTTTTTTTTTTTTTCTCTTAACAGATCTCTTCTTACAAGGAGCTCAAAGTTCTAAAAAGAGAAAACGCCAAGGTAACTATGGTAACCAGCTTTTAGCCATGCTAGGGATGTGTGGCTCCACGGAGGGCAATGTTGGTCGGTCGATTCACCGCTTTGGTTCAGACTGAAATATCTCAACAACTCTCAGATGAATTGCGATAAACTTTAAAGACATTCATGGCGCACAGAGGTTGAATCCTACAGACTTTGGTGAGCCTTTACTTTTCATCTAACGCCACAGTGAGGTTGACATTACAAATCCAACTATTGGTTGGATTTGCATACGTTTTGGTGCAGACATTTATGTCCCCCTCAGGATGAATTCTCATAACTTTGGCGAACCTCTGGCTTTTCACCGAGCGCTATCATTGGGTCAGAATGGTCTAGCGTTGCTGTGGGCTCTTAGTCTTGTTACAGATACCGTGGTCTTGTTGGCAGCCTGTATTTACCGTTGGCGTTTGTGTCCGTGTGTGTCAGGTGGGTTCTTTGATCCGCACAAAGACGCAGAGACTGTTGGATGCCAAACATGAGCTGATGAGGTGAGTTCAGAGGCACAAACACACATGAGTTTTCATTGCCACAAACTTACTGTAATGTTTTAGTGTCTATAAACTAAAAGTAATCCCTTTTTAAAATAATTACTCATTAAAACATCCATGGCGGTGCCAGCTAGATACATAATTAACACAAAAAATGTCTTTTCAGTGTTAAAAACAATCACTATTAACCTACTTTCCCTAAAAAGTAACACTTCCTGTAATTGGTCACAATGACTATTACGTTGTGTGTGTGTGTGTGTGTGTTTTCGTTCGGTCAGGGCAGAGAGGCAGGTGTGGTTGCTGGAAAAGGAGAAAGCTGAACTTAAAGTCCGATTAGCTGATCTGAGACGAGGCCAAACCTTCCTGCATGACATCAGAGAGCTCCACGGAAAATACCTGGACTACCGACACAAACACCCCAAAGAGAAAGAGACGGTATACACACACACACACACTGATGATGTGAATATTGACTTTAGAAATAATGGATATTATGACCTGAATACTGGTCTGATTATTTGTGTGTCTTGGTCATAGGTACAACTTTAGCAATACAAACTATCTTTATCTTGCTGGAGTTTTAATACACAGCGGATGCTTTTCAAGAGTTTTCAATAAAAATCTCATGGTGACATACTCCCTCCTTTCCTCTCTTCCCACCCAGTATGGGGCGTCCAGCTTGCCGGCCCTGCTGTTGGAGACCAAGCATTTTCAGGTGGCACAGCGTCGGCTGACAGGAATCAATAACCGACGCGAAAAAAGGCAGAAGAAGAATGGGACTCGGAAATAATGCGCCATACACACACACACACACACACACAAATGTACACAGGTTTAAGACTCTCAAAGACTACATATTATGAGCAATACTAAATCTGCAGGAAATGTTTTAAGGCCTTAATACAGAAAGCCACTTGACATTTTGGATTGTATGTTGTGGTTCCGATTACATTGTGTACACTGCCCATCTTGGATAAATACAATACTGTAAGTATAATAAATGCAAAAAAATAAGAGCATGTTTTCTTTATGTGTGGTTTTTCTTGACTAAAGAATAAAAGAAATTCTATTTTGAGGTTATGTTGAATGCTTGAGGTCCAGCTGGTTTCCATTGTAAAGTAATTTTCACTGACTGATGCATTAAATGTGCATGTGCATTGAATACTGTATTTTCAGTTTCTAAATTTCTAAATGCAAAGGGATTGGACGTGACGGTACCGGGCAGTTTTTGTTGTTTAAGCCAATCAACTGCTCCCTCTGGTCAAGGTGAGTCTGACTTTTTCTGGTTTCTCCCGCTCATGCAGGGAGCAGCGTTCCTGATTGGCTGAGAGTGTACTTTGGGCTGTACTTTGAACAATTTGACATTTCCTTGTAATGATAGTAAGGAGAAGGACGGGGACCTGCTAAAAACTATTTTCTAACCGTCTCACAAAAAAGGTACGTGTATTTTGGAAAAAGTATATATATTTTTGTATTATTATGTACACCTACAGTTATGAGTTTGACGAAGCATGACTTTGTCGTGTCAGCTGTTAACAGGACTGGTAAAACCTGTGGTCATATTAGTTTGCTTTACTAGTAACAACCTAGCTTACTTCAGGTAGCACCTGACAAATTAGTTTTCAGACCTAAGCTAAGTCTGAAGTTGGAGGCAGTTGTGAATTCATTCGGTGTTTAAAACTTAATGTAGCTGGCCGAAATGCCTTATCTAGTATGTTAAGTTTTGAACCAATATTTTCACAACCCTCTTCCACAAAAAAAAGAGTATTTGTTAATCTTACACCCTGATATGTAATTACATATATATGAACAGTGACTCATGTCATTTTAGAACACACTGTGAATCATTTCCCCTCTTTTCTGACCTACATTTGCTGATAAAAAGAGCTGTAAATAATTTCCTTTTTTGTCCATGGAGTTTCGCTATGAGCTACGTCCTAACGTAACTGTAGGACGTTCCTTACTCTCTAACACTGATATATTATGGGATTTATAATGACACATTAAATATATTTGGTATGTTATACTACGAAGTAATACAATACTAATAACATATATTATGGGATATCATTAGTTCGCGTAATCTATCCATGACCTTAAACGTTTTAACCATATCGTTACTGTAAACCGCTTCCAGGAAGAGCTAGTCTGGTTCTTGCGGTCAGTTTGAAACCATCGCGGTTTGCTGGTGTTGAGCAATAAGTTGGATTCCGTTTAAAACGGCTGCATAATTTAGCATCCTGGCTGTGTCAGATTACCTGAAGCAAATATGATATGATAATAACGTGACACCCCCTAAACGTGACATCCAATGAGTCAGAGCTTCTGCAGCCAGTAAGGAACCACAATCAGTGGATCAACTCGTTTAAAAAAAATTTTAATTAAAAAAAAAAAAATGTAAATCCTTCAGTACACGTGAGGGGTTAGTTCACCCAAATTACAAAATAAATTCTGCAGATAGCTTAGTTATCTCCTGGGGTCTGGGGTTAATATCTAATTACTATATATTACTAATTGACAGCGAAATCTGTGCCAAAATACCACATGTGGTGAGTGAGAAAAAGGTTTTTGTGATTTACGTGAACAAACCCTTTAAGGACTAGCTTAGTACCAAAAGATATAGCAGGGTTTCCCCCGCAGTGTTTTATATAGCAGAGCGGAGATGGGCCACCTCACCTGAAACAAAGACCTCCTCGCTAACATAAAAAACAAACATACCCTGTTATGTAACTGAGGGGACACGAGCAGAGGCGTTTCACAGCAAATGCAATGACTGTGACTGTTCTGGGTAGATCTGGGTGGCTGTCTACCCTGGCTAAACTACTTGTTTCCACTTACTACATTAGTCACTGCCTCTTATGTATTCATGCCTGTAGGAAGATGGCTGAGCTTCGTGGTGATGGTGACATGCAGAGTGGTGGGGACTCAGTGGATGCCTTTAAACTTTTTGAAAAGAGGTAATGATTGTACACGGATGACTACCCATGTGTTATGTACCTAAACCTGTATGCTCTGTCCATTGGAAATGGGGTAATAACTCTCACACGCCCACACAGGTGTTGATTAGAAAGATAAAGGTATGGTTTGTCATTCAGACACAATCAAAATAGGTGAAATCAGCTGTGTGGGTGTACCACGGGTGTGCAGGGCCATGAGTAGCATTTTCATGTAATCTCTCAAATTATTAAGTTAAGTTCGTCACCTTTGTGTATATAGACTCCTAGATGGAAGTTTCTGCTTTGTCTCTAAATCTAAGATGTAACGGGTTTAAGCATGAATCAGTATTCATACATACTGTATGGCCAAGTTTCTAAAGATCAGTACTGAAGTTGATGGCCACCATTTCCTTTCTGCCAATTTCACGATTTTATGTTGTCTTTTTTTACGTTATTTATTTGCTGTTATTCATTTATTTAGCAAATAATATTTTTCATCATCCTATAGTTGTCCACAAATGAAATCTAGTAACAGCTTTACCTCTTTGTCTATTATTCGGTTTGCCACAGTGTAGGCTATAAACCGTTGGCATACATTATAAGTAGAATAAGCAGAAGGAGCTGAATGTGCACTCAGATAGATGTGATAGATTTGAAAATGCTCCAAAAAAAAACACACACAAAAAACAAAGAATCTGCTCCACAATTTGATTTAGTTGTTGGAACATTTCTAACCAACTACCACTCCTTTGAAACACCACCCTATATAATGACATAACAAGCCTCCCAGGTTTAGATACCACTGAGCTGTCCAAACGTGTTAGAAAGGCTTCTTAAGTGTGATGGTGCTAAACAAGTTCCTCCGGTGTCAAATCATTTCAAAGCGCGTTCACGAGTCTGTGCGTGTGTGTGAATTTGCAGGCCGAATGCAGGCAGCAGTAAGACTGCTGAGGAAGTGGACTCTGTCCCCAGCAGCAGTGGCAGTAGAGCAGCAGCAGGCTCTGACCCTTACCGCTACAAGATGGACTACCCCTGCATCGGAACCTGTCTGATCATCAACAATAAGAACTTCCACAGTAGCACAAGTAAATGCCGCCATTCAGCAAGTCCCACACACACACACACACTGGTGCACACACCTGTCCATTTCATGGTCTCTTGCACAAGTGTTCTGTGAATTCAATAATATAGACAACCAACAATTCTCATGTGTGCCATCGCTTCACCCTACTAACTTTCTAAAACCATTAGTCATGTGCGATTTATACAGCTATTGGCCAGATGCCAGAGCTCCAAGCTGATCATGTTTTCCACATTTCTTACGTCCCTGCTTCTACCATTTTGTATGTTGAGTGCTTAGCTGCACCAATGGAGAGTCGGTATGCTTACAGAGCAGAGATGGGTGTGACTGAAGTCCAGTTCTGAGTAAAGGCTGTGACAGATAAAGTAGGTCTTTTCCACAGAAGACGTTTTGACGTGTCGCAGAAGGAAACGCACAAACACTGACATGAATGATGGCTGAATTCCATTTAGCTGCTTCAGTGTCAGGGTCCTGGTATTGTGCACGATGGCTGACTGTCACACTGTCGTGGCTTTCTGGTACACTTGAATAGAACAGAGCCATCGTTAATGTTATTAGTAACACAATGACATAAACACACGCAAGTTAGACAGCCTAAGCTGTCTGCTCTCCTGGCTCAACAAAATAAAGCTCCAATATTTGCTGTCCAAAGTTTCCGAAACAGGAAGTGTGACTTCAGAAGCTTCAGGTTATGTTGCATGAGTCTTAGCGTCAGTGCTAGGGAGCTTGCATCCCTGGTCTTTGGGTTATATTATAGACACTGAAAGTCTGCTGCATTTCTACGTGTGTGTTTGTGTGTCTCTCTAGGGATGAGTGCTCGGAATGGGACGGATATCGATGCTTCCACTGCTATGAAGGTCTTCTCTACTCTGGGCTATAAGATGAGAGTTGCCAATGATCTGACCGTGGACAAGATGAAACAACTGATGTTCAGTGGTAATACAGTTTTTCAATCATTCAAGGTTACCACTGCGGCTGCTCACAGTCACGTTAACCCTTTATTTAAAGGGACCAGTGTTGGTCCTCAATTATTAGATGACATTTATCTAGGCTGCATTACCACTGGAGCATGCAGCAACCACTAGATGGCAGCACATGAGTGTGGTTACTCTCCCTCATTAATGAGTTGAGTAGTCATCCATGTCAGACCTGGTGCTTCTTGCAGTCTGCAAACTAAAACTGCTAGATGCAAAAATTTCAGCACCGTCCTCAAGATACTATGTTGCCCAACAATTAAAAACGAGAAAGGAAAAAGTATCTGGACTGGTAACGTAACTCTTGTCTTGTTTTTCCGTCTGTTCTTGTGTGTTTCTAGTATCCCAGGAGGACCACGGGAGCAGTGCATCATTTGTATGTGTGCTGCTAAGTCACGGGGATGAGGGGGTGATATATGGCACCGACGGCTTTGAAAAGTTAGAAAACCTGACAAAGTACTTTAAAGGAGGTCGCTGTAGGAGTCTGGTGGGGAAACCGAAGCTTTTCTTCATACAGGTTAGTTAAATATACCCACTGTTCATCTTGCGCCATCACTTGCAATATGTGTCGTGACATGCTTGTACATCAGCTAGCTGCCAGTGTTCTCGGCTTTCTTGGGAATTTGGGGGATTTAGCTTCCTGCAGGGAGTTTACATTCTACACTAGAAAACATACAAATGATGGGTATTTTATAGGCTAATTTCCATATTTTTGACTCAATATATTTAAATTTGCCTATTTTTAGGTCAACACATGATTTTATATAAATATATAAAGGATTTGATATTTCTCCACCAGAATTTTACTCCTGGCAGAGTGGAAGAAGGCTTTGAAAAAGCTAGACCTTCATGTCGGAAAATAAAATATACAGGGGGAAAAAAAGCTGTTAACTGTGAAATAAAAGATGACGTAACAGTAATATCTTACGCTTTATTTTTTTTTTTCACTTTTTGATGCCAAGCTTCGAATAAAAGAAGTTGAGCATTTTATGTGTAAGTGCAAAAGTCAAAACCCTGGGCTGATTATGACACCTCACACATGACAGAGGTGTTCAGAGACTCCAATTAAATCTGAATCGCTTAAGGCACAGTTAACTTGTTGGATGAGAAATGATAACAGTCGCCACCGGGTTGTTACTGTAGCGTTCAAACCGCATGCCCAGTGTGCAGAGTCTCAGCACTACCATAAAACACTATCACAGTTAATGTGCCAACACATGGACTTCCTGACCTTTTTAGGCGTGCCGTGGTTCAGACCTGGATGACGGAGCCTTCATCGAGACTGACAGTGTAGAAGAGCAAACATCAGAGAGGATTCCTGTAGAGGCAGATTTCCTGTATGCTTATTCCACTGCTCCAGGTAACTAATACTGCTAGCGGTGTCCGGTTGATATTTTGGCCCTTTCAAAAAAACTGCATTATATTCACTAAATGCCACATGGGTAACTGGCTGACATAAACCTGGTATTCAGTATGTGTGCTAATACATGACGGCACGGTAATGCACTGTGCGCCTTTTCGTACCAGCGTTAACACAGTCAACTGTTCTGCAGGCTACTACTCATGGAGAAACACATTCAACGGTTCCTGGTTCATGCAGGCGGTGTGTGAGATGTTGCAGCGTTACAGCGGAAAGCTGGAGCTGATGCAGATCATGACCCGAGTCAACCACAAGGTGGCGTCACATTTTGAGTCTTCCTCCAACCTGCCTGGCTTTAGTGGCAAGAAGCAGATCCCCTGCATCGTCTCAATGCTGACCAAAGACCTCTACTTTCCTGTCTAGATTAAGGTAGACTTCACCGACAGGAAACTACACACCTGTGGGACAGTGACTGCTGGTATTACCAATTTTACCATTTCGCCTGATTTCTACTCTCCAGAGTCCTGTGGTGCATTGCATAAAGACGTACTTTATTAAATTACATTTTTTTGTTTTGTTATTTTTTCATTACATACACACATAGGCTCGAAATACACACACATGCATATGCCTTGTTCAAGGGCACCTCTCCAGTCCACGCTCCATACCAGAGTACCGGTCTGTGCTGGACTTGAACTGGCCCTCCTCTGCATTAGCTTTATTGTGACTACGTGGAGAACCCAGATGCACTGTCAGCCTAAGAACTGTCAGGATGAACGGGAAGCGGTCAGTGAGGTTTACGTAGAGCCTGAAGTGTTTTTTTAATGATGTTTTTAGTGTTGGGTCTTTTAGGAAAGCCTAAAGCAGTTTAAGTTCTATTATGATCTATATGATGCCTTTTCAATAAGCCTATTTCAGTGATTACACACTTGAACATTAGCAGAAGTGATGAACTGTGGACTAATTTTACTACATAAACACGTGTGTATGTTGGCGGTGGAGAGGAGGCTCACGTCCTATCTGTTCGGCAGCACCTAGAAGTTGCTCGACGTCCTCTCGGATCCATATTCTTCATATACGTTTACAACCTACCTATAATATTGTCGTCCTGAGTGTCAGTTCTGTAATTATCTTACTGTGTTGGTTATGTAGGGTGTCGCATGCTGTACAGATTGTAAAGCCCCTTGAGGGAAATTTGTGATTTGGGATATTAGGCTTTATAAATAAAATTGACTTGACTACCTGTTGTTGACTGAAATAGTTATGTAACCAGAAACTGCACTCTGTTCTGGTTTTGTAAGTGAGACTGAACTTAATTTGAGGAATTCTTCTTTCCACTGTAAAAAAAAAATAAAAAAAAAAATCTTTGAAAATGGTGCCAATGTGTACAGCGAGGTACTTTAGACACACCTCTTAAAAGCGTCCTTTGTTGGAAGTTGGCAGCACAATCAAAGTGGCATTGAACTAAAGCCCCAGCAGGAGTTTTGAATGTTGCATTCTCTTGCAGGCCTGCTTTGATGGACAAGCATTCAGTGTGTGTGTGTGTGTGTGTGTGTGTGTGACACGCGGAGAGCTGGAATTAAAAGAGTCTCTTGTGGGATAGCATTCAAACACACTGTGATGAAGGTTTGACATTTGCTACGTTTGATTAATTCCAAATGTGTGTTGTTGTTTTGGTTTTTTGTGTGTGTGTGTGTGTGTATGGTTCGATTCCAATGTCAGGACTTGACAATCTGGGTCTTCTTATCATTTTTAGCTTTTGTGTACCTTGTTGTAAAATATCAACTCACTCCCTGGAGTTTCTGGTATCAAGACTGACAAAAGCAATGAGCCTGCGGTGCACTTTGCTTTGGACTACAGTCAAAAAACTGTTTTTGCATGAATGATTAACAGTTTATGACAGTTATGTTTTGCAGGTTAGTGGCGGCGTGCGAACATGCAACCACTAGAGGAAGCCAGAGAAACATTCAGCGTGGCTCTGAGGGAGGGCCTTTAATGAATCAGCAGTCCTTTAAAAGTGCACTCCTCCAGGAACTGAAACTCTGGCTACATTTAACCCTTGATGCACAGATCGGACCATTTGGATACTGTTAAAATACAGATAAATAAGGTTTTCTCCATGGCAGTGTTTGATTCCACTTTGTCACTCTTGGTTCTCAATAATGTGGACAAGGGCCGGGGGGGGGTGGGGGGCATAGTGTGTCTACTACACTATACTACATGTCTTCTTTCCTGTCTGTATGTCTGCTTTTGTTTTTTTTTTGGCCCATCAGTCTTGCTGTTTAAGTATAAAACGTTCTGTCTTAGTTTTCCAGACCCCTCCCCAGTCTCTGCTGCAGCATGTGTGTGTGTGTGTGTGTGTGTGTGTGTGTGTGTGTGTGTTAGAAAGAGATAACCCAGACTTTATGCAGATCTCTGCTGGCCCAGAGGGCTGTGGCATGACCCAGTGTGACTGTTCAAAGCTGCTGCCTCCTGACACAGTTTACACGTCTTCAGTTTGTGGGTGTACCAGTATTTTTTCAAACATCCTATTTTCTGTTCCTGAATCTTTCAAAGGGCATTTCAGCTCCGCTGTGAACAATAAGGGCCACGTAGGGGCCAGCCAGTGGCAGAAATGACGACTTTCATGATCATAACTTCATCTGAAAATGAACGTAGCCTGCAGCTCATGCATTCATGGGTTTTGTGGACGCAGTAAGTGAAATAAAGTCATTCATAATGTTAGTCAGGATATAAATAAATAAATATGTAAACCTTTTCAAAAGCTTTAAAAAAAGTTAGTCTAATATAACTTTGGCTTTTACAACAGGAGAATACTACAAATGAATACATTTACATTACTGGTAGTATATTACCAATATCATCAGTAACTATAACATACAATTGCATTTTTAATCATGTGCAAATTGCAAACGGTGCCGTTTCAGCGAGCCTATTAAAAACGTTCTAACTGAAACTCCTGTGTTCAGTATTTAATGCGCCGTGCTCCGGCTTCGAACTGCAGGACATTAGTGAACATCTGCACTTTCCCAGTAGCTGCAGCTGCAGGTGGGGTGTTTCATCACGCAGAGGCCTGGACTTCAAGTTTCTGGTTTCGTTTCCAGCATCAACCGCGCAGAAACGTAAATGGTGGCTGCGAGGAGTCGAGTGGTGGGGGTGGGGGGTGGAGGAAGTGAAAATGAAATCCAGCTCAAAGATCGTCTATGTTTTTTGAAGAAAGCGATTCAAAAGTGGGCGTTCATTTCCCTCCCCGTGTGCTCCTCTGCAGTTAAACTTTGGCTACATGATCAGTAGCAGTAGACAGTCTGAGTTGATTTATTCAACCGTACATATCTTTAATGATAGGTATTTAGTAGTAGGAGCCCCTAAAGCTATAAAACATGAAATAACAAAAAAGAAATAACAACAAAAATCTTTAACTAGATATTGAACCAAAACTATAGGATCATTATATTGCCTGATAATAAGCCTATGCCAGTACATTGGTAGTGCAATACTCTTGTATTAGTATGGGAAGTATGAAGTATGCTTCATTCGAACTGCATAAATGAGTATTGAGAGTATCTATAAAATGTAGCAACTGTATAATGTATATATACACACAGGTACACGTGGCGAATGAATAAATAAATAAAGCACGGGAACAGGCTTGTGCTGATTTTCGTGGTCCCACGAAATAATAGCAGAGTGAGTCCTCTTCGCGATGCGTTTCTCCTAGGGAGCGCGAGCGCGCACGCAGCCAAGAAACTTCCGCGACGCCGCTCGAGATCGACCCAAAGCGAGAGCACGAGAGCAGGAGGGGGATTTCCAGCTCGAGCCCCCACTTCCCGAACCAGCCGTTGTTTTGCTTTCGGTCTGGACACAGAAACAGAAATCCACGACGGCCACACTTTCCTTCTTCTTTTTTTTTTATTAAAACCACAAATAAATTAACTTGTCCAACTTCAGCTGCGCTTGTTATTCTGACAGCAGGACTGTGAAGCTAACGTTACAGGCCGTCCAAACTGAGCAGGTAACATTTTATTTCCGCATATTAATGCTGTTGACTTGCGCTCACACCACACAGACTTCCTACAGGACGACATGACGGATCCCTAGCTCGCTGTGTAAGTGAAAGTAGTACTGTAGTTTTTCTCTGCGTTTGTTGCCTAGGTATGGTATTTATTTTCACTTTTGGCTCGGTTGTTTTAGGGTCAGCACGCCGGCAGACAGTAGACAAACAGACCGTGGTTAACTTTTGACTTGACATTGCTAACGTTAAATCAGACTTTGATCCCAAATAAACCTGTTAACGTTACAGAGATTTACCAAAAGTCAGAGGGAATATGGCTAGAGCCTGGCATTTGTTAATAGTTGATAACATGTCGTGTCAGAGGGACTGTTTTTGTTAGTTTGGCATTTTAAAAGTATTGTAGTTCCAACTGTGTTTAGTTATGTGAGGAGACAATATCCATGTTGTGTTCAGGCCTTCGTGCATGTGTTAGTAAATCAAAGCACTGGAAGGAGTCAGTTATTTGAACTGCATACAACTGATCCTGCTTTGCAACTTAGAAATGTCTTTTGTGGACATATATATATATACTGAATATTTGGGTGTTTGTAAGAAAACAGGTCAAGTCATGTGGAAACACTTCACTTACTTAAATGTGTATATATAATGTCATTTGTAACATACAAATGTACCATTAGACTTTGTGAGTTATAATTGTAATTACAGGGTTTAGCTATCATGCAGACATTGTAAATATTATTCATTACTCATATTCTTCACACTAATGCAATTTACCTACTAAATTTACCTACCTACTAAAAAAAAAAAAAAAACAAGGATAGTAATGGCCCTCATTGTGCAATCAGGAAAAAAAACACATTGCCACATAGTATTATTACAGCAGCGTTGTTCAGAAACTTGTTTTGCATGGCAGGATTTCTTACCTTTTTTTTTTTAATTTTTGCATTTTAACCCTGAAATGAATTACTAATGTTTTCACTAATACAGCCATACAAATTTCCAAATCAACATACTTGACCACCATAGCATATCCTATTTATACTACCGCCTTTTTAAACGTATGTTGGCCATAGTAATATAGAGCGTATGGTATTGTACTGCAGTCAACCTGTATGTACCGTATGCAGTGTTTCACTGAGCAGTAATCCGGATGCAGCTGGAAGTTTCAACCCTTTAGCTCAAACGGGATAATATTTAGTATTTGATGCTGTGCCATGTCACCCTGTTTGACCTGTTAGGGAGCTCGTTCTCATGTCAGGAGGCAGTGTGTTGGCTCACTGTACCGTGCACGGGGAGTGTCATGCTCACTGGCTGATCTCTCTCGCCGGACTTTGATCACATCAGACTACAGGGATCATAACCCTGCTCTTAAATCAAATGGGGAGCGGTGGGGGTGTGTGAAGATTGCGATGGCCGTTTTTTTAAACATGCTGCGTTCATTATCTTCTTTTAGTTCTTTCTGTTGTCCTCCCTCTTGCCTTTTCTTCTAAGACATAAGTTTAATCGAGACAAAAGGTCAATGTGGGGTTGCGGATAGGAGTGGACTACATGGCTGCAGTTGCAGACATGATTCGACAGTTTTATTTGTGAACAGTATTTTTTGACCCCTGTTCTTTACAACACAAATCAAACCGTGAACTTGGGCAGGAGTTTTTATCTTTACAAGCACCAACAAAATAGATTCAACTGTGCCCTTTGTTTTGCTCACAAACGATGATTGTTTGTATGAAAAAATAACCTCAAGTGGTTGCTTCCTCTCACATTGGTTGGCAGAGTAGACCACGTACCATGATGTTTTGATATTTGTATTGTTTCCTGTGCTAATTATAACCCTTTTTTTTGCTTTTATCATTAAATTAAATGTCATAATATACTAGAATATAGAACCTTTTGAAGAAAATTCTTTGAATTGTTACATAAAATGTAATCATTTTAATAGTAATAGTCATCACACATACAGATGTATAATATATATACTTGACTGTGTGTTGTTGTCTGAATTTGTGTGTGCTCACAGGACACAATGCCAGTAGAGAGAATGAGGATGCGGCCGTGGCTGGAGGAACAGATCGACTCCTGTCAGATACCAGGGCTCAAATGGGTTAACAAAGTAAGTGTACACTGATGCATGTATACACACACACACACACACACACTAATATTCAAGAGCTGACTAATTGTAAATGTCTCTAGGAAAAGAGAATCTTCCAGATCCCATGGATGCATGCTGCGCGTCATGGCTGGGACCTGGAGAAAGATGCTCCGCTCTTCATGAGATGGGCCATACATACTGGTAATACACAAATATCGAACAATGCACTCCGTGCTTCTCCTTTTCAGTGGTTTTCATCTCCATGCCTACCAGACACCACACCAGTTCAGTTATCAAAGACCCTTTCGATTTGCTTCATATTTTTAGGTAAGAAATCAAAATGATCAAGTGGCAGGAGTGTCCCAGGAAGCACACAGTGGTTCTGTAAGAGCAGAAAATCCCACCGCTCTTTGCTGCAGCAGTAAAGAGGAAAATGCATTAAAAATCAGCTAGATTCTTGCTTGCTTTTAAAAAAAATTAGTTTTGAATTGTTTGAAGAAAAAAGGGTTTGATCGTACTAGCTGTTGTCAAACTAAATAATAACGTTATTTGTATAGAACTTCTCCAATGTAAAACTGCTGTACAGAGGGATAAACAGGCTTTAAACATAAAAAAAACCAATGAAGCAAACCGAGTAACAGCCTCCTGTCATAGTTTGTTGTCTGTAACGGTATGATGTGTCCGACCCAACGAATCTACATAACAAAAAAGCATATTTTTGTTATTTTGTCTCATTTTATCTTTAGCAGAATCGTAAGCAAATGCAAGCTGAATAATGTATGGTGAAAATTAGAATTGAATAATTATTAACCTGGAGAATGATGCTTATTTTTGTGACGTAGGCCGTCTGTAGTAATAAATAACCACTTTGTCAATCTTCTGTGATTTTGTGTTTTCTGTGTATGTGTAGGTAAATACCAGCCAGGCATAGACCGTCCAGATCCCAAGACGTGGAAGGCTAATTTCCGCTGTGCCATGAACAGCCTGCCAGACATCGAGGAGGTGAAGGATAAAAGCATCAAAAAGGGAACTAATGCCTTCAGGGTCTATAAGATGCTCTCCTCCTCAGAGAGAAGCATGAAGAAAGGTGAGTGCTGCTGCTCATCCTCAGCTTGGTGTGGTGAAGAACTCTCACTTTTCTACATTTGATCTATTTCTCTTGAAAGGACCTATGTATAATTCCATATTTACTGTATTAAGACACTAAAGATATATTGTGGCGTTTAAATCAATTTCTGACAGGTGTGTGTCTGTGTGTCCATTTAGGAAAGAAGAAGACAGACAAAGAGGGGAGGCCCAAGGGAAACAAAGAGGTAGCTACACATGTAAAGGCCATTTTACACATGAAAGCCACAACATTTGCAGGATAGGGTTTGTTCACACTTGACTTAACCCTTTTAAATACATTTTATTTCTGCTCACCGTAAGTGACAGCACTGCTGAAGAACAACAGCGTGATGCAAATAATAACGCCACAAAAGAATAGTGCGTTTCTGATTTCTCACTCAGGCCTCGCAATTAATTGCGCACCCGGCTGGTTTGGTGACATGTTAGGCATCACAGAAATATTTGACTTTACTGCCTTTCTTCATGCCAAAGCGGAGCAAAAGATTTCTGGAAATCTTATTCAGTCCCGAGCCGGGAAATATGCAGAGTACCTAACATCAGCTCCGGCTCCTACATGACAGACGTTTGTCAGAGAGTAGGTGCAGTAACCAAGCGTTCCTCGCCCATTTGGTTCTGTCTCTACCATTTCCCATAGTGCATTTTCTTCTAGAAACATTCATTTTGACTTAACTTACAACTTAACTTAAAAGTACTAAATGTAAGCAATAATAAAGAATTAAATCAGCAACTGTTGAATGCTGAAATAAATCAACTTTTTTTTTTTATCAAGTGTTGAGGAATGAACATGAGTGCTAGTTTAATATTTGGCTGGTTAGTTGTAGTTGTGTGTTTTGGTCAGTGTAATTTGAAACGCTCCAGATTGTATCCTGGTGTTTATAAACTTCACTTAGAAGTATACTTCTATACTAAATGCCCGAGCAAGTCTCTGCACTGGGTCGCTACATCCCAGCTGTCTGTGCTGGTTATTATCACAGTTAAAATGTAATGGAGTTATATTGTGGATACTATGTTTAAATGGGCACGTGAGTATTGGTGTGCACGTAACTGGTTTAAATGAACTTCTGTGTTTTAGAAGTTTGAATTAAATGGCTTCTGCTCTATATGTACTGTTAATACAATTCTGTCACAGTGTGATGAAAAACATTAAAGTCCTTTTTGGACACAAACACTGCATGCACAATTGACAACATCGATCCTCCATAATTATCTTTCTCTTATTCCTCTCTCCGCCCGTCTCACCATCAGGTAGCTTCTCCATCTCCAGACAGGACTCCATCTGATGCTCCTGTTGGACCCATTGACTTCACCAAACAGGAAGTGATCAAGCAGGAAACAGTAGAGCTTACAGTGATGGACAACGCCTCAGGTACTACACCAATGTCTCCTTTATTAATGGTTGGTGGCTGTTTTGGGTCCTACCTGGGTTTCTATTTCTGCTTGGATGTGTTGTCATTGTGGGAAAGTAAGCACAGCCATATTGCTAGTTCCATTTGAATGTTTCTGGCAGTCTGGTTGTTGACTTGAACATATACAGCACAACAACTAAATACTAGCACATGCAGTATCTGCTGACTGTTTTCCTGTACTGGTAAGAGGTATGGTTTCCACCGTTTAAGAATAATTACAATTTAAAGCTTTGCCATGCAACCACAGCGGCATAGAGCTATATATGTTTTCGGAAGAGATCACATCTGGCTTTGGTGTTCAAGTTGTTCTCTAATGCCATGGTCAAAGCAGTTTTTTGAGTTCATAAATATTGAATAACTACACTTGGATTTTTGAGGTGTAGACGCTTTATTTTGCAACATTGGTTAGATGTGTAACTAGATCTTGCGACACGCTTAAGATATTATTATCAATAAATCATTAACTGCATTAGAGGGAATTCATGTGTGCAGCCTGTCGCAACATCTCCTGTCTGGCCATTCACAGCCATTCACAGTTCGGTAGAAGACCATGTGATCACCAGCGAGCAGCTTCCATTCGTCTGTCAGACGATTGAAGTGACCACAGAGAACGAAGAGCAGACTGTTAGCTCCTCCCACTCGTACCCGCTCCAAATCTCTCCCGTGTCTTCATGCTGCGGTGAGACAACACACACACACGCTCACACACACACACACACACACACACACACACACACACACACACACGTACGTGCACGCTGCACACATCACCCTTAGGTGTTGTAGTTTTTCAGAGCCACAGTTTTGACCACAGTTACAATCAAGCAAGCTTTTCTGGAACATAGTGGTTACCACACATACAAAGGAACAACTTACGAGGTTAATGGTACGTGTGTGTGTTAAAACACACAGCTAAATATGGCTGTCATGCTCAAATGAGGTATTGTTTTTTTTTTTTTGGTTCGGATTAATTGGTGTTGGAATAGCCAGCAAACAACAAAACTGTGGTTCTTATGGTGATCCCATGACCTGTTAATATCATGTCAATGTCATTACACCATCCCCTATTACATCATCCACCTAAAGTGTCTGCATGTTCTGTTTTACAGTCCCCGGGTCTTATCTTAAGTGGGGAACAGCATGGGCAAACCAGCTGAATGTTGAGAATAACCAACCATAGATGTGATCACGACTGCTAACAGTAATTGAATTCGACTTGCTCAGGCTGTTTTTTCAACTTGTAGTTGGAACAGCAGAATGGCTTTTGCTAGAATTAAATTCAAAACAATTTAAAAAGTGCACTTGGAAAAAAAAAAAAAAAAAGTCAAATTGTTTTTATTTTGTGACGCTCCATTAATTGTTTCATTACCACCCTGAGATCTGTTTACCTCAGCTCTCTATGTATCTGTCTTCTCTCTTTCCCAACCAGTCATTCAGGCAGAGTTGGCTCTACCAGTTTACAGTTGTAGTCATTCTTTCTTCCTCTCTGTGCGTTGAACTGTTCAGATCTTTCTCAATCGCTACCATGACTTGAAGAGTCTGGGTAAAAATCCTTCACATGTCCCTTCTTTTCTTATTTAATTTGCTTTAACATATACATTTTACTGTGCTATTGTGTGCAGGTGTTTGTTTTGTGCTTCTGTTTGCACTGTTTAAACAGTAGGACATGCACTGTTGGCTGTGAGCCTTGTCAGTATGGTTTTCTGGTTAAAATCAAGGTTTTATTGAAGTCTTCCTCTTTCTCCCGCTCTCCATATATTTCTCTATGCCTGTTTTTCTTCCTCCCTGTTGTATGTGATCTAAGGATGACTTATTACAAAATTGCCATTTCCTTAATACTTATAATGAACTGTTTATTCTACAGGCAGTGACACAGACAGTGACACAGAGGACACTAAAGAGGTGAGTCTCCCATAATAAACACTTATACACAAAGGAGAGAGTGATGAATCAAGTATTAACTGCTCTGATCTTTAGATAAACAGGTTTTTACCTGTTTCAACCTTACTGCTGAAACAGGGTGTGTGTGTGTGTGTGTGTGTGTGTGTGTGTGTGTGTTCCTTCCTGTAATGTTGTGAGACTGAGAAAGGGGAGGGCCTTGTCAGGAACTGGCTGTCAAACATTAACAGTTATGTGAGGTTATCCTTTGTAATACATCGTACCCACAGTGAACACACGCCCGCGCGCACACACACACACACACACACACACACACACACACACACTACCACTCTACTTCTTAATTATGCTGTAATATAGAAGCGCCTGTAAATCTAATCAGAATTGTCTGTTGTGAATAATAGTAGTCACTGAGAAATTGAAAGTTTTTGGCTTTGTTGGATACAGTAGCATTGGCACTTTTTATATGTAATGCATTCCAAAGCAACAGCCTGTGAAGCATATGATGTACACATATTTTGACTAAATCACAGAGGTGCTGATTCGGCTGAATGCTAATTTTTGCGGTGGTTTGTTTGGTGTTGTATTTACAATGTAATCTAGCACAATTTCACCACAACATGTCATACATTAGCCGCAGTCTTTGTGACGGACTGTATTTTCGCTCGTGCAGTTATGTTCCCTTCCTCTTCTTCTTCTTCTTCTTCTCCTTTTTCATTCTATTAACCGTCAGGGTATCAGCGCAGTCTGGAGGCGGGACTACAACACATCAGTTCTCAGGGTTCCCACATGCTCTCTTCCCGGCATGGCCACCTTCGTCAGCGCGAACAAGCCCAACTTCAGGGTCACCAGCACGCGAGACCCGGCCCCCCTCATCAGCTACCACACTGACGGCTGGACGCCAGCCTACAGCCAGAACTCTCTTGTGTCTGCGGCGGCCAGCCACACCCATGAGATGCGCGCAAGTGTCATTATGAAAACCTCTGATGTCACTTCCTCCTGACCTCTGACCCCCAGACGAGGGAGTATCATCACTGCTTCCAGGGCATAGGAATGACAGAGATTGTTTGTTTTCTCCATCAGGGCAGCGTGGAGCCTAAAGAGGGCGAGTTTCAAAACCTTTGATTTTATTGTAGCTTCTGTCTGGGCCATGAATTCTCTTTTCCTTTGAATTGGAGAAATTGCTGACTGGTGTTATCTAAATTCGCCATGGCTTGACTTGCCCACTAATTGGTGAGCACTAAAGCTCAATTTATTATTTCTGCTTCCATGTCTGCGAGGGTTCGCAGACCATCTGTGAGCAGCTTAAAATTTATGACCATGTGGACGATACACACGACAGACATGTATGCGGACATGTGGAATAAATAGAACTGTGTGTGTGTGTGTGTGTGTGTGTGTGTGTGTGTGCACGCCGTTGTCCATGTCCACATCTGTTTTGGACTATATCTGGCCTTTTAGACACCATAATCATCTGTGTGTCACTGGTAGTTCATTTTCTCTGCTGCTTTGTGCTAACACTTTAGCCTACACTGTGCCAAATGAAAGAAATTCACCACTTTGATTTAATGAAAGAAAATGTAGCTTTTAGTTGTGAAAATCCCAAAATGTTTTTTATTGCCCAACCTGTAGATTAACATATTTTTTTAAATGAATTATCTTTGAGTCAGTATTGCCTAGCTGTAGGTTTGAAACTACGCCCTCATATTCATCCACTGTGTTGTGATTTTAAGCTGTATACAGTCTCCAATCACCTAAAACAGTCCCTAATAGTTAATAATCACAGGAAGTTTTTGTATTTCATATACATTTTTTGAATCTCCTTCATAAAATTGCCAGATTGAGCCGCAGGGCATTAAAGATTACTCACCATTAAGTATTAGAACCAATTACCTGCTATCTCAAAATAGTGTAAGCTTAAGTGTTAGCATGTAACATTGCACCAAAGGCTTTACTGGGACACATGGATGGAACAAAGATTGTGTATTCCTAGAAGCAATCTGTCTTCATAACAGAGCAATGAATCCAACATTTTGTGAGAAATTACATCTCTGTTGGCAAACCAGCTTTACTCGCAGCAAGTTGCAAAAAGAATCAAAGGCATGTTGTTTTATCAAGATAAAGAACGACCATCATCATGCCCCGATTTGCCCTGCAGTGGAAATCAGCCGCGTGTGTGCGTGTGTGTGTGTGTGTGTGTGTGTCTGTGTCTGTCTGTCTGTCTGTCTGTCTGGAGACCTCAGGACAATGTACCCGCCAACACACAGACAGAACGACAGACTCGCTGACAGACTGACAGGCTGTGAACCGTGTATTCACTCTACTCCTGTCTCCTGGTGTTAATAATGTACATAGCTCATATGTATGTATGCCTGCAACCCACTTCAGCACCTAACGGACAGCACTGGCGTGTGTGTGTGCGTGTGTGTGTGTGTGTGTGTGTGTGTGTGTGTGTGTGAGAGAGAGAGGGAGAGAAAAAGCCTTATTGAAGATGCGTGCCTTTGATAGAGTGCGGCTGGATCTGCGCTTTAGTCTGCTAGTGACACTTGCAGGTAGCTTTCAGGAAGTTTATTTGTTTCAGTCGGGAGCATGGAGGCATGAAGAAGTGGTTAACATTGGCCATATTTCTGTGCACAGAGTCTTGACCTGGGTAATTGAGTACGGAGGGACTGAATCTCAGGGTTTCAGAGGTCCATCCAGTAACACCGAAAGAGAAGGCAGTGCAATCGGCAGTAAATTGCGTATTAAAAGTGAACACCTTGCTTGAACAAGAACAACGAATAGGGAAGTCTGGGCTTGAGATACATCCCAGAGGACTGTGTCATCAGCAGAGGCTGAGCTCTGTTGTTTCTAAGTCACACTTGTTTATACAGTCTAGTCTCTGAGCTCAAAACTTCCCATTTTCCAGTTGACTTTAGTGCCCAGATGTCGCAGCCCAAGTCTTTCTTTGTTTTGTTATTGTGCCCACCTCTCCGTGCTTCCTAGCTTAGAGTACAGTGGCCACTAGCCTTAATCCTGAAGTCTTAAAGATAAAATAAATGCAACGAATGATGAACTATGGCAGCAAATGGAAGATGTTTCTTGTTTTAATGTCTGTTTTATAAGGGATTATCGGAGCAAGCTCAATGGTTTCAATATTATTTAGCAAAATATCATTTACCTAAAAAAAAAACAAAGTTACCAGAGTATGAACTAAAGCTACTTCTGTTAGCAGCTAGCAGGCCAAAGCACAGTCCTCATTCCCAGCCGGCCTCCAGCAGAGCTCCAGTGGGAACAGCGCTCTAAGTTCCTGTAGGACAAATAGGAATCTGCCATGATTTTGAACCAAACCACTAGAGATTAACACTGGACGCACATTACTATCATGGTGAATTTATTTAAGATTCTCATTGAATCAAAGGGGCTTGGCCTTACTTCATAGCAGACGCGGAATAGGCTTTGTTTTACCAAATGTTTCTTCATGTGCCTTTTTATTGTTAGTAACATCACATACTGAAAGATTGCTTCTATTTCTCCGTGGTTACACTTCGTGATAGTTCTCGGCGGTAAGGCTGCTCAGCAGGCTGCAATACACAGGCAATATTTAAAGCAATGTGTGCTAATAACTTTCTCAACAGTCATTACATACATCTGCCTTTTTTTTAACCATACATTTGTCCTCGTGAGCCCTTTTGTCTTCAGCAATGTCATAGTGGTCACATCCTCTCTGAGCGTGATACTGGAAAATAACAGTTGTGATTTGTACCACCCTGCAGTTGTAGTGACCAAATCCGATGCTGTTAATTGTTTGTGAAACTTAAATGTGCCTAATTAGGTGTTGTATAAACAGCATGATCCATATTAGGCCATTACACCTGTGCAAATGTATTGAATTCAATTTAATTTTTACGTTTTCAGTATTGAAGCATGGGTTGAGTTCTAAATGATCAAGACTTTCTAGTTGAAAAATCAAATATTCAGAACCCTCTATAATTCACATCGCCTCAAAAACCCTGACCAAGTTCTCATAAAGAGGTATAGCGAGGATTAACTGAAGTGCACTTATAACTATCCGTTTCTGCTCCGTTATGTGTACAAAAAGGGATGCCATCGCAGCCGGAAGTCATCGGTGAAAGTTGGACGTCGGGGACATATAATAATGTTATCAGAAAGTGATCCATCATGTAGTTGTTGATCTTTCCAACCTGCTTTTGCTTTCTGTGATTCAGAGCCACTGAATCGCTGTTCAGTTACAACCGAGGCGTGTCCGTGTGCGCTCGGAGCGCACCGTAAAGGAAAAATATAACCATTCAGTTCAAAGGGGTGAGGGGGGAGAAGTAATTGCTCAGTTACTGTCGCACCTGTTTATTCTGTGTACATTATGAAAACTACATGTGAATCAACATGTAAATCTGAATAAAGACTGTTTTTGTATTTATACGTATGTTTAACGTGCTTCATGACATGTAGAAGGAATTCAAATTGCTGACAGTTTATCTTGTGCTCTCATAAAGATCAGAGTCCAGTTTTATGATTTATGGGAGACTCTGAGAACTTCTATATCTGTTGAAGTCTAGTAAAAACAGTTGAAGGACATGTTGCCTGTCTTTAGTGGACAAATGGGGTTCGAGCTTAGGTTTGATAAGAAATAAAGGTTTGGTGCAGAGGTATGCAAATTAGTACATGTTATGACTGCACAAGCATATCAAGGGGGATGTGTGCTGAGTGGAAAATACTTCTCGTGTGTGGTTTAGATTTTTGTAAGAGCTGCTGCCTCCTTGTTTCTCACACACACACACAGAGCTCATTCAGTTAAACCAGAGCCCTAACTGCTGTTTCAGTTTCAGTTGCTGTTCTCAGTTCTTAATCTACTTCCTGTTCGTCTCTGAGGCCTCGGTGGATAGCCTGCCAGTTGCCTTGACAACTGCTAACCGCATGCCATTAGTCATAATAAGCAGTCTGTCTTTTGTATGGTATTGCTACTATATTTTGCTCTCTTTCAAAAGTATCCACGTCGCCTTTTCCTCCCTCCTGTCCTCTGCTTTCATCTTCTAGACAGGTAAGAGCCGTCTCAAAAAGTCCCTACTCTGCTTTCCATTCCCTCTGACATGAGTTCTTCAAATACTGGAAGAAACAAAAGAAGCAGCTACTTTTAAAAATGTCCCTAAGTATTCTTCGGTGGACAGTGTCAAAGCGAATCCCCTCTTGGAGTTCATTCATCTTGATAGCATGCTCAGCAAAGCCAAATCAAGCCCCCTGCTGTCATTTTCAGGCCATAGCAAAACAAATCTAGAAGAAGGCAAACTTAGTCATAGTCTTGAGTCATTTCCTTAAAAAAAAATCTACATTCATATAAGGGGTAAAGGTTTATAATGAGCCAAAACAGGAAGGTAAACCATTCTGGAAACAATGAGCAGGCAGAAGGCTCTGCAGTTATGTCTCACTTATGCCATCTAGTGATTAAAAGTAAAACTGCAGCTTTATTTCTCTGATGAAGGAGGGACCGGAGGGCTGCACTTAACATCAGTGTTATGCTTATCATTATGTTCAAATATTGAAACAAGTTCCTGTAGGAATATTATATTATTTAAAATATTAAAGTAGAACCAGAAGAGGAGCAGTGCCTGTAAATATAAGATGAAGTGCAATAAGTATATGAAGTCACACACAACAGCCACAACCCTTAGTTTGGTTTCAGTGTTAGCTTGGTGCTTTGAAAATACTGCTGTCTATAATCTAATGACAAAAGTGAAATGCAATGTTGCACTAAAAGTCTAGCGTGAAAAATAAAAATTAGAAAAAGACGTATAAAGGATAAAAATTCAAGAAAATATAAATATATGTTAAAATGTACATATGTTGCAACTGTAAGGCAAACTGGATTTTGTACACACTCAAGTTCACAGAAGACGATGTGCTGGAAGAAGTAGGCCTACTCATATATTTGCCTCTGAATTGGAGTGGAGTAAAGTATAAAGTAGCAGAAAATGGAAATATTCAAGTAGTACCTCGAACTTGTACTTAAGTAAAATGTGACTTTCCACCACCGGTTCAAAATGAATACAATACAATATTTGATATGCTGTAGTCCACGTTATACTATATAACGGCATTAATCATCTTATACTTACTGTATACTGTATACATATTGTATATTGTATCCGAGTTAAAGTGCACCTACACATGTATAGATCATATGCTGCATTGTGACAACATGAATGGAAACAGTCCAATGTGGAGTATGGGCCAAATTCACTTACATTCAGATTCAGTTGTTGTTTTTAGTCTCACCCTAATAAGTCACACTGAACTGCAGGAAAACACAGCTGAGGTTCACTACAAAATGCAGCACACAAGCGCAAATTTGCAATAGCTGCATCCACGCATTCATGCATTCACACACACACACACACACAAACTCGCAAAGACGCTCCTCTTAGGCATCACATGTTCTAAACTTCAACACGCATCATAAATGGATTTTAATTTTTTTTATTTGTTATATCTTCTCATCTCTCATCCTTTTTCAGTTCATCCAGCTGCCGGCTGTGGCTCAGGTGGTAGAGCGGGTCGTCTTGTAATCGGAGGGTGGCTGGTTCGATTACAGTACGGTGTCTTTGGACTCTGAACCCCAAATTGCTCCTGTGTATGGGTGAGCTGTATTGCTCCTGCTGAGCAGTTGGCACCTTGCATGGCAAGGCCATCAGTGTGTGAATGGGTGTGAGTGACAAGTGTTGTAAAGCAAGTAAAGTGAACTTTGATACGTCCATCCATTTGGAAGTTAAGCGCCTTTCCGTGATAGGCCACACCTTTTAGCCCATTGACATGAACACGAACACACACTTGATGCCAAATTTCAGCCTCCTAGGGGCGATAACTGTAGCCACCAAAGGCTGCATTCTTGTGGACCAACTGACCAACCGACAGAGCGAGCTATAGAGCTGCTGGGCGCCGCTAAAAACATTCTTTTCAAAGGCAGCTGTATTGTCTTGAAGATGTTCCACCACTCATCCAAGATCAGTTCTACTCACTGGTGGGAAGTTTGACTTATGCTTCCGCTTCAGAAGCTACATGTTCAGGCTCTGTGATTGGTCAGCCTGTGTTTTTCTCCTACATGTGATGCTGATAGTGAGGACAACATGGAGATGGTTGAGGACGGGCTCAGTACTCATCTCCTTTTCAGTAATTCCAGATACGTGTATTTTGTGATCTTGCAGGGGCCGATCCGGTACGATCCCTCTCCTTGCTGCGATTGTCACTTTCTGTCACAAAGAAAATACAAACACGTGTCCCAACATTATCTTTGGTGTGTCTCTTCTCGAGTCTCGCAGTTGGGTCACAACAGCTTTTTGTGCCACCAGAGAGGATTTGATCTCCTGGATTTCCGTGAGCCTTGCCTTGCTCTCGTGGGTTAGACGAATACTTTCCTTACAGCTTTCTGCTGTTGGGACTGAGCTGCTGCGACAATCTGCACACTCAAGATCTTGTTTTTTTTTCGTCAATCAGGTCTGCAGACATCTGGTTTGCCTTCGTCTTCAGCAAGACCAGCTGATGGTCTTTAGTTCTGATCCCTTGTTGTTTCTGTCCCAGGATCTCGGAGGCGTCTTTGCGCAAGCGTCTACCTTAGAGCTCAATGATGCGGCCCTGAAGCTCCTGGATTTCCTTGTTTTTCTCCTGAGCCAGCTTGTCGTTTGCTTCTACTTGCTCTTTCAGCTTGCGCTGCTTCTTAGCGGTCTCACAGCTTTGGAGCTCAGACGCCAGAGTTTCCACCTTTAGTCCGGCTATTGCAGAGTTCGACCGCTCTTCTGCGAGTGTAGCCTGAAGGTCAGAAATGACGACCTTCCTCTTCTGCAGAGACTTGTGCAGAGCTGCGTTGTCTTTCCTCACGCAATGCCTTCTCAAGCATAGCAGTTGGGGATTTTTCCAGAGCCAGAGCTTTTTCAAGAGTAGCTGTCGATAATTTCTCATTATACAAAGCTTCCCTCGAGCCATTTTTTCCCTTTTCAAGGCCATTTTCAGTTTGGTTTTTGAAGACTTTTCCTTCTGTAAGGCATCCTGGAAAAGAGCTCTGTCAGATCCTTCTTTCTGCAACATTTCCTCAAGGGCAGCTTTGTCTTCTCTCTCCTCCTCCAGGTCTTTCTTCAGAAGATCCACTTCATGAAGGTCACCCGTCTGGACAAATTCAGTTGGTTAGAGACACATCTGCAATCTGCTTGTACATTGTATAATACAATTATACATCTTATTTGAGGCTGTGGAGCGCAGAGAACTTTAATTCTCCAGGTTTTCACAGCCGTCACATGAAATGCCTCCAATGATTTCCTCGTCACTGTTTGCGCACAGGATGTCTACAGTTTTGAGGGAGGTGCAGGAGTAAAGGTTCATGACTGCTCGCACTGGTCCATCTGAATCTTCATCGATGACATCACTCACGGGGGAGGGGGAGGGGGGAGAGGGAAAGGATGGAGGCAGTTTTTACATCCTCCTCCTGCTGCAAAGAGAGGACACGTCGTGTAAATATAAAACCCTGTTGTAAAATACAGACAAAATTGCAGCCAGGCTGTTTGTATCTTCAGGGTGGATTCCCGAGGTCACAGGTAGATGGAAAGGCTTGGATAAGAATCAGAGGATCTGCAGTCTTTGTAATGACAACCTTCTGGGAGACAAGTATCACATTTTGTAATGTAAGAACATAAGCATAATGGATTATAGAGAAAAGTACTCGTAACACAGTGTTTTTATTTTGTTTGTACTCCAAATCACGCAGTCTTGGTCTTGAGTTCAAATAAATCTTAAACTGGGAATATGCAACATAAAAGCACAGAGCTGATATAATGAATGTCTTAAAGGAACAGTTCAGCATTTTGGGGAAAACCCTTACTAAATTGGCTTTCTTGTTGTGAGTAGATAACAAGATTGATACCACTCTTGTATCTTTCAGTTGAACATGAAGCTAAAGCCAGGAGATGATTTTCTCAGCAAGAAAGCAAATAAGTATATCTCCTGAAATATCAAAATATTCCCATAAAACTGGATTATGACACCAGGACCTTCTTCAAGACAGGGCCTGAGGAGTAGGTGATAAAGCAGGAGCTTGAAAAACAAACAAGTAGGAGATACGTTTGTTTCAGTGGAGGCTGTTAAAGTCATAAGCTAGTAAAATGTATGCACTCAACATGTCAAAATTGTTGTGTGACTTTTTCTTCAGGTAGCATTTCTTCTGCATGTTGTCCTGTGAAGATAAAGTTGGCAAGTCCCTAAAACGAGTTTCATATTTGTTTGAAGAATAAAGTGTTTTGAGTATAGATTACGTCAGGCTCCCTTGTTCTGTATGACTTCAACTGTTGTGGGATTGGCCAAGGGTTTCATGTGTTTGATGACAATAACACAATGTCGAATTTCTATTAGCTTTCTGCTTCAGTGGTTTTGTAGTTTCCTCGATATCATATTCTTACTTTGTCAGCTCTTTTTCAAACATCAAGATGATTGATACCTTACTTAAATTATTTCATAATACTTAGCCTTTATATCCTGTGTTGTGCAAAGCTAGGCCATACCATCAAAGAGCTGAGTGCACATATGACATTGATACTGATTTTCTGTGAGACAGCAAATAAGACCTGGGGTGCTAGATGAGAAATGTGAGTCCCAAAGTATTTCTTCATATCATTTTTAAATTCATCTACATGTAGCCTTGTGCACCCAATGCTGTTTCATATTGTACCTTATGATCTGTCTTTATATTATACAGTATTTTAGAAATTTTCTCCACTTGATGTAGACGTACAACTATTTTTAAGTTTAAACTGTACTGTTGCTGTGACATCCAAACAACCCTTAACACAGCAAGCTGCATAACATCATGTTAGCTTGATTAGCTAATGTATGAAAAAAAACTTTCGTTACTACTGTAAACCTGAATCTGTACCTACTCTGAATGTACCATCAAATGACTACAGAATACATTTACAACAATACATTTTTTTCCTCCAGAGATTGCATTCCTCTCAGTTAGCTAACATGCTACATGTAGCCTTCTGCACTTAAAGCTGTTTCACTTTGCACGTTATTTTCTGTCCTGCATGTTTTTAAATCATCTCCATTTGGTACAGAGGTTGTCAAATTGTTAACAAGTTCATATAAACCAAACTGTTGTGTTACACAACAACAAATAACCTTGAACATTCCCACTGATAGCAGGCTGCTAACATCATATTAGCCCGATGGACTGAGTAGCTAATGTATGAAGAAAGTTGGCCTTGGCTACTACTGGAACTCTGAATCTGTTGCTACTGTGAATGTGACATTCCTGCACAGCAGTTTCCTGCCCTACATAAAAATGACTACAGAATATCATTATTATTCCCTTAGTCATTGCAAATAGACCTATTATTGCCTCCAGCTTTCAGACACATTGTGACTTAGCTCAGTAGCTTAGAAAACCTTTTCACTGAATTCACTGTGATAAAGTTATTAAATTACGATAAACTATCAAATCAATAGTGTAACCTGCCACTACATCAACAATAACAGATACATCTACATAAAACAATATTAACCTACAATGTAAACTCGCACAACAGATTTTAATGGTTCACTGGCCTCGTAAACACAACACTGACATATTATCACCTTCTAAATTTGGTATGGCGAACATGTTAGCAGCTAGTAGTGGCTTATTTACACATCCAGCAGACTGGAGCAACATTAGCATTCATTTGGTTCATTTTGTTTGTGTCCACATGCTGAATGCAAGTCCAACATTCACTCGCCTTAGCTCTGTTTTGGTCTCCACCAGCTCTTAAGTGAAATATCTGGCTATTTAGCGGCTAAATGCTCCACTATGTTCACCAGCATAGGCGCTAACTTTGTCTGTTTTTCGTTTGGTGCTGGGCACGAAGTGTACAGTGGAGCTTTTTTCCCCCGCTGAAAACAGCTGCATCTGGAAACATCTCTGATGAGAGCGTTGAGACTGAACCAAAACAGTAAAGTTGCGGGCTATGAAACCAAAACAATGAGCTGAAAGACGCTGAAACACTCAAATTCAGAATCAGTAAGTACAATAAGTAGAACTTGCTTCATGTTTGGATTGAGTTATTGGCTTCTTCTGCCTAAGTGAATGGAAAAACTCATTCCACCACACTGTATTGTCAAAATGTGCAAGTGTGAACAGGTCTGCAGAGCTGAAAATGTTGCCGCAGCTTCATTTGGCCCCCAGACTTTCAGCTTAGCAGTGAGAAATGCTTCTTTTACAACATGCTGGCTGCCACCAACACACTCCTCTGAATATCAACAAATGCCTCAGCTTTCATATGTTTCTATATATAAAACAGTCTCATATGACAAATCAAAATTGATGTCTCTAAGCTTGCAGGAATAACGTGAAGTCAGATTATGTGTTTTATTTATTATTGAGAAGGCAGGAGCGAAGATATGAAGACAGAATAGCTAAAGCCTTGAAGGGGGGTTTGATTCCGGGCCCGCAGGGGAATGTAAGGTTTCAGAGGAGGGAGTTACAGCAACAATACACAAGAGACAAGGAAATCATACTATCTGGAAGCTGCCACTCCTGTGCTCTTGCTTCTTTTCCTCATTCCTCTCCTTGCTTCTACATTTCTTTATATCATTCTCATAGGAATAAGCTTACTGATGTTACAGTAGGTACACCAGGTGGAGGGTATATGTGCATATGTCAGATATACATACACGTACATACTGGGCGTTGAGATGCTTTCACTTTGCTTATAACAGCAGCTATATGAGCTTCCTGAATCCCGTCTGTTTGTGACTCTATGCTTGGCTTAATGTGTCTGTATATGTGCGTTTTAAAGTGTCCTCCATCTGACTGCGGAGGGCTGGCAC